>NC_091238.1:2842431-2952431 GCF_040958095.1 Procambarus clarkii | reverse complement strand
ACGTATAGGACAATTACGAGCCCATTAGCAAAACAAATGACCGGATCCCAAGCCACCTGTGCTCCTGCTTACTCCCGCTGCCAATTTGTGTGTTCAATTTTGTTCTTGTGTGTGTGTGTATTTTTAACCCCAAATTTGTTTTTTCCTGTTTCTTAACGAAGGCTTGGCTTCTGTGGCGGCCGTATAGTGCAATTCTGTATATGATACGGTATCACTACGGGCTCACCATAGCCCGTGCTACTTGGAACTTTTTGTTCCAGGTAGCGAATCTTAAACAACAACAATGATACGGAATATTGACTGAGACTCTTACTTCTTGTCCATGTATATTGTGTGTCCCTCATCATGTTACTGTGTATTTACTATTATGTCTGAAGAATCGAGTTATTAGCTCTTGGACCCCCGCCATTCTTGCTAATATTTTTTTCTCTATTACATCTTCTACATTTATTTATCTCTAATACATAAACACACACACAAAGGGGGGGGGGGTTCTGGGTCTGAGGGGTCTGGTAGCTGAGTGGACAGCGCGCGGGAATCGTAATCCTGTGGCCCTGGTTCGATTCCCGGCGCCGGCAAAGACAAATGAACATTGTTTCTTTAACCCAGATGCCCCTGTTACCTAGCAGTAAACAGATACTTGGGAATTAGACAGCTGTTACGGGCTGCTTCGTGTGTGTGAGTGTGAAAAAATAAAAATTTTGTTTGTAACAGTTGATTCACTGTCAGTTAAGAAGTGGGCCGAAAGACCAAAGTTCAAGCCCCACAAGCACAACTAGGTGAATACACACAAACACACACACACACACACACACACGCACACACACACACTAGGAATCGAACCCGCGCCACAGAATTAGGACTCGTAATTCTGTGGCGCGGGTTTCGATTCCCGCACGAGGCAGAAACAAATGGGCAAAGTTTCTTTCACCCTGAATGCCCCTGTTACCTAGCAGTAAATAGGTACCTGGGAGTAAGTCAGCTGTCACGGGCTGCTTCCTGGTGTGTGTGTGTGTATGTGTGTGGAAAAAAAATAGTAAACAGTTGATTGTCAGTTGAGAGGCGGGCCGAAAGAGCAAAGCTCAACCCCCGCAAACACAACTAGGTGAATACTAGGTGAATACACACACACACACACACACCTATCTAATAATCATTAGAACTATATGTAGAATAATAAACCCCACATTGTTTGAAGTAGGAAAACACTATTTGTCAAATATTGATACTGTTCTTAAAAGATTCCCCCATTTTGCACCGGTAAGATAACGTAAGATTTTAAGGGTTGACGATTGTTAATCTTCTTGTTTGATAAGCTGTTCACTTGAGACAATTAAGTAAGTCCCAGCTGAGTCTAGGTACAAGTGACAGGATGAACAACCCAGCAGGTTTTCTTCCTATTAGGGAGTGTTGTATATGCTGCAATAGCGGTATGTCCACTCACAGGATGAGTAGCACTGCCCAATAAACTCGCCCCTTGGGGCAAAATTAAAAAAAAATAAAAAAAAATTATCACGAAAATGGGACATCTACACGAAAGTTCGACAACTGCACGGAAGTTGATATCAACCGGAAAGTTGGACATCAAGAAGAGAAGGAAGACAAGATAAGAAGAAGCAGAGTAATCCTAGGCAAATAAGAAGCAGTAGACACCATCAGATAACAACACTGGCTGAGACCCCCGGGGTGTAGACGGCGAGTCACAATAACGGGGCTCAAGACGTGACGACCAAACCACACACATCACAAGACGGTATGAAACAACGTTTCGGTCCGTACCTGGACCATCGTCAAGTCGTGAGCGATAACGACGAGAAAAGTCGTCGTTTCTTACCATCTTCTGATGTATGGGGTTTGGTCATCACCCCCTTGGGGTCGTGTTGACCAGCCAGGCTGTGTCTGCCAGCAGCCGCCCTCAACAGACAGACAATTACCACCAGCAGATCACTAAAGGCACCACGCAACGTCTTCGCAGTTAATTGGTTACACACATACTTGCTCAGTGTGCTCTGAAAACTGGAGAAATTAACCTCCCGCCCCCCAAAAAATCTCATTATTACCGTCTTGCTGGAACTTTTGTCGAGTCAGGGTACAATAAACTAGTTACAGCAATTACTACACAAACTACAGTTATTACAGTTCCCTAAGCTCCGCCAGAGAACAGTCACAAAGGACTTAGGGAGCAGAAACTTAGTTTCTGTATAGTTGTCAAAAGCTGCTATTGGCGCTGCAGACGAGCGCAGCGCTACGGGTCGTGGGGAATACTTCAGCTTCCGGAGATGTGCTGAAAGAGATACAAACGTTCTCAAGACAGAGCGAGAGAGAGAGAGAGAGAGAGAGAGAGAGAGAGAGAGAGAGAGAGAGAGAGAGAGAGAGAGAGAGAGAGAGAGAGAGAGAAAGTACCCGGGCACCACCGGCTATCCCACCTAGTGTACATAGGAGTGTACCGTGTGTATCATGGCGCTTATCTGATATCTAGAGAGGTTTGTGATTTTGTGTACACAGATACAAGCGCTGGCGACTTATTTTTCTTGTTACCGTCCCTATAACCCCTATCCCAGGGCCACCATACCGTTGTTGTTGTTATAGATTCTGCTACTCGGAACAAGTTCCAAGTAGCACGAGCTATGGTGAGCCCGTAGTGGACTTACCTGGCCCAGGAGCGGTGCTGTGTTGTGTGTGTGGTCAAGTTGTCCAATTATTTAACACTTGTGGTATTCGCAAAGAGGACAGGTGGAAACCTCAAGACCTAAAACGGGGTGAGAATAGCTTGAGCTACCTCATCCCTTTGTGTGTATTTATACCTCAATAAACTTATTTGAACTTGAATTTAGTATCTAATGCACTAGAATGTGTTCTGGCGGAGCCAGATGCCACATACAGTTTCAAACGCAGATATAACAGAGCCCACTAAGCTCAATGACCTATGAACCAGTTAAGAGTCGGGAGCAAAGAACCGAAGCTCAACTATTTGTCGAAACGCTTCCGTTTCCCACCTAACTGTGCTTACGCCGGGTAAGCACAATTAGGTGGAGAGCTTGTCTGTCCCAGAGTGCATGGTAAGCCTTACCCTGCTAGTTTCCCCTACCACACGACCCTCCAGTCGCTTAACAACTAGGTTCTCAATTACTGCTACGTGAACAGGGGCGAACAGTTACGGATCGGCGCCCTCCATCGGCAGGACTCGAACCCAGACCAAATCGCGCGCGAGGCGCGGGCGAGTGTTTTACCACTGCACCACAAGGGGTCTTCTGTGTATTTTGTTATGCCACTGATCAACATTTCAGCTGCCTCGCTTCACGAGGGCAATAACAGCAAGCCTTGAGAACATAAATATTAATATCATCGCTTTTTGCTGGTTGTGTTTCTATAATCGCATTTTAGAAAAATTAAGGTTTTGCACTTGGGATTTATGTTAGCGTCTTTCAATACAGTATCAAAAATAGGTGGGTTATCTGTCCCTGACATGTGTGATTCGGAGGTGACCTGAGAATTCGAGGGACAATAAGAGAAAAACTGACAGAGCAAATGAAAGAGATGGAGAACGAGAGAAAAAGAGTAAGAGGGAGAAAGATAACGAGAGTGAAAGAGAACGTGGGAGCAAACACTAGGAAGAAAACAATATAACTTTAGGCAAAGCAATCAAGTCCACTACAAACAAAATAATTGACTCCTTGCCCCACAAGTCAGGATATATAACCTGGTCAAACTTGTGGCCAGGAATTTAATTAAGGAACTTTTTGTGTTGTAAGACCAAATCATCGAAGATATATATATATATATATATATATATATATATATATATATATATATATATATATATATATATATATATATATATATATATATATTATAACACACAAAGGGCTCCACCTCCAACGAGAGACTCGAACCTAGAAGGTTTGGTGTTTGTGCAACAAGAACCAACCAGTACTCTGACCACTCCACTACGCTGATCTTTAAAAAGAGATCGAAACACTGGAACAGGTGAACCATTCTTTTAAGTAGAAAGGAGGGAAAGAAAAAAGGTGGGAACAAAAAAGAAGGGAGGATTAAAAAGATTGAACAAAAGTGCTTCCTCTCATCAAAAACACAGGAAAACAGCATTTAAACCCGCTAAATAGATATTACATTGTATTGATGTGTATATTGAAACTTATATAATGGTCTAATTTGAACATACCAGGGCTAACGTTAAGGCTATTGTTACATTGTCTGATCAGGGCTGACTCAATCAAATTTCGTTCAATGAAACCCTTATTTTTAACAATGCATTTGGCCCTTCTGAAGTCAATAGAATGATCACATAAACTGGAATGCAAATACAATGCATTATAATGCTGGGCTGTATGATTAGCATAAGTGTGTTGTTTTAATAGTGAGGAAAGAGATTTACCAGTTTGGTCGATATGTACAAATGCACACTCATTGCAAGGGATGGAGTACACAACACCAAGTAGCAGATGGAGGCAAATTCTTGATTAAAATGGACTTAACTGTGTGATTATTTTTTAACACTGGGTTAATAGTAAGGTTTTTCAAAGCTGAGGCAAGTTTTTCTAGCCTATCAAAATACGGCAAAACCAGCAAGTTTTTTAGTTCCAGTTTAGACTTGGGAGTATGTTTATAAAAACATACTTTTAACATCTTCCCAATTTCATATATTTTCGTTATTGATTAATGAAGATTAAGCCACCCCAGAGATGGCACAGACATGAGTTGCCCATAAGTGGTAGATGTTTGGAGTGAATGTGATCTTTGGTTGTGTAACATCTTGAAGTGTCTCTGGGCCCTCGGACCAAATCAATGCAATTGATTGATTGATGAAGTTTAAGCCACCCAAGAGGTGGTACGAGTATAAGTAGTCCATAAGAATCAATGCAATACAACACTTGGATATATATAGGGCAGAAGGTAAAATGTGTGGGGTAAAATGTGTGGGGTAAAACAATGTCTTTGTAACAATGGTTCATGAACATAAGAACAAAAAGACACTGCAGAAGGTCTGATCACCAGTACATATGAGTTTCTGGAAGCACAAACCCTACTGTCTAATATACGTGAGTTCTTAGATAACCTATTTGAATACCTGTGCATTAATCATCTTACAAAGATGGTTTTCCAAATGACAAGTAAAAAATGGATTCAAATTGTACAAAACCATTACTAATATTCATATTGTATGATTTTGTAATTTGTATTGAAGCAGATCCAATGTCTCTATTGAAAGTGATTTTTAAGAATTGATGATGTGACCAAGAAAGAATGAATAGGTAAAGTGAGTCTTTAGATGTGGACAAGGAAAGAGTCATAGGATCCAAAACACTAGGCCAGAATTCGTCAAGCATTTAAGTGCCCACTTACGAAACCCGTGCATCTTTCTTCGATTATAATGGTTTAATGTGTTTATTGGTCAGCTTACGAGCTTCCAAAGTGCGCAACCTAAGGTTATTATTGTTATAGAAAAGCTCGTAGGGCTTTGGAGTTCACAAAACTGTTTAATAAATACAAACCAACGTGCCCTGACTGAGAAGATGTAAAGGTTTCTTACGTGGACACTTAAGTGCTTGATGACTCCCGGCCTGACCCCTTACACCAGAGTTTCCACTTGTACGACCTGCAGCTGTGCCAAAAGTACCTCTAAACGTACTTGAGGTCGTTGTAAAACTACAACTTTTTTTGCCCTGAGAGTTTTCTCAAATGAAGAAACAATAGCGGAGAAAGACGAGCAGATGCGTATCCCGTAACTGTAGGACCAAATGTTGTTTACCAGGCAGGTGCTGCCATCTAGACGTGGCAGTTATCACCACCGTGCTCTGGGGCATTGTAACTGCCCCAGAGTGTCGGTCAGCCAGGGTTCCCAAACACTCACCTGGGCTCCGTTTCTGCAGTTGACTGTTTGTTTGGAATTAATCGACGCTAAAATATCCCAAGGCCAATTTTCGTTGCAGCGACGGCATTCCACGAGGGCACGTAACTGCTAACGACGGCAATTAGGAGTGTTGTTTAGTAGTTAGTGTGGCAAGTTAGTCGTTGCCAGCCAAGTGCTGATATCAACTACGTTGGCTATGGTGCTGTCATGGGTTACTTCAGAGGCTGTTGGGATTAATGTTACGATCTCTCTCTCTCTCTCTCTCTTTTTCTCCTGGCGTTAACATCTCAACGACAGCTCATTAAACGGGTCGTTAACTCAAGAAGAGGGACCTGTCCACTGTAAGATTCCAGAGAGTTGCTTAGTGAGAACGATTCTTTTTATTAACACATTGAGATACATCTGCATTTGTGTAGCTGCCATAGACTATATGAAGGGGAGTACAGTGTTTCGGAAAACTAGCTACGTGATGCTAAAATCTCCATCACACGGGATGGTTAGTCATACAGAGGCATGTGATCAGTAGTCTGCACTGACAGACTTTGGGAGCATTATGAGGATATCATGAATACAAGAGTGAATAAAGTAATTGAAAAGCTCCAGGTAACTCATGCCAACGGGTCTGAATGGTCTGATAACTAGGCAGTGTGCAAGATCATGCCCCAGTTCCTGTTCACAGAACTTGCACCTGGAGTGCTCAGGATTGGGAGATCCGTCACCTGTAGCCACCTGCCACAGATAACGGTAACCCAACCTGATCCTGGCAACCACTGTGTCGCACAGTCTTGTGGATTAAAGGGACCATGGTGGGACAGGAGGGAAAACATGGGCCCAATGAACATGATTGCCCAATGTTCATGGGCACATGAACACAGGATGAGGCCCAATCAGTGAAGGCAGGTGTCTGGGAATCACCACAACGCTGGTTCAAGTCACTCCAATGCCTCAAAATTATATTAATAAAATTAATATGTGAACTAATTAGTCCTTTGCAGGTTTCGGTTTAATCACTTACAGCTCGACCCTGTGAACCCGTAATTAATTCCTTTACTCTTACATGAATGACTTCCTAAAATTCCCTTAACTTCCCGTCAAATGTGAGGTCCGGAAGGTCCCCTCAGAGTTGGGTCTTGACGAGCGATGTGATCCGGTGATGAGCTCTGGGGCTCTCTTAATGAGCTCTGGTAATGAACTCTGGGCTCTGGTAATGAGCTCTGGGCTCTGGTAAGGAGCTCTGAGAACACTTAATGAGCTCTGGGCTCTGGTAATGAACTCTGGGCTCTGGTAAGGAACTCTGGGCTCTGGTAAGGAACTCTGGGCTCTGGTAAGGAACTCTGAGCACTCTTAATGAGCTCTGGACATTGGTTGATCATTGGTTGGGTTCATATATCTTGTCGTGGGGAATCATGGCTTGTGGTGGGTCCATAGCTTGTGGTGGGGGGGGGGGTCCATAGCTTGTGGTGGGTCCATAGCTTGTGGTGGGGGGGGGGGGGGTCCATAGCTTGTGGTGGGGGTCCATAGCATGTGGTGGGGGGGGGGTCCATAGCTTTTGGTGGGGGTCCATAGCTTTTGGTGGGGGTCCATAGCTTGTGGTGGGGGTCCATAGCTTGTGGCGGGGGTCCATAGTTTATGAAGAGGTTTCATTGCTGTTTAACTGTCAGTGGGTGTCCATAACTAGCGATGGGGCACCGTAACTAGTAACTGTGGGTGTCCATAACTAGCGATGGGGCACCGTAACTAGTAACTGTGGGTGTCCATAACTAGCGATGGGGCTGCGTAACTAGCTGTGGGTGTCCATAGATAGTCGTGAAGGGGTCTCACAGGTAGCTGTACAAGCTCATTAGCCGCCACGAGTGAGGCAACTTACCCGGGAGCCTTGGATATCCTCATTAGGCAACTGGACAACTGAACCCAATAGAACCTCACCTTACAGGCAGAAAGGGACGGGGTGTAGAGAAAGGTGACGAGACCGATGAGAAAGGAAAGGGTGTAGACTGGGGTCATTAATCCCAGCTGAGATGTCATAGTGGTTCAGGATAACAAGGGACATAATTCGTTAACTACACTGTACCTGAGAGTCGGTCTGGAAGCGACGAATAAGGTGCAATATGCGTCCCTACACCTGACGCAACATTGTTGCTCGTGCCAGACAATGTACACACAACAAGGCTCTATTACAGCGTCACCACACAAGGCCAGACCATCACTGGAAGTGTTGATCAGCCAGTGGTGCGATTCTGGAGACGTCAGGTGTGCTGGGGGGGGGGGTGTAGTGGTGAAATCTTGTCTAGACGTATAGTTGTTGTCGTTCTTACTTGTTAATTCTCTATTCTTGAACATGCAAACGTTACATGGTTGAACAGGTGATCAGGTGATGATGGAATAGGTAAGGCAATTATCAAAAGAAGGCACCAAACTGGGAAGGCTATGTAGCACCATCAAAGTGCAAAATAATCAGAGGGCGCTAAATATCACCAAGAATGCCAATACGAGAACAAAAACGCATAAGGCGAACGATATCAAAAGTATCCGATTCATCTAGAATTCTATTGAGGGACAAGTGACCGCGAGGGACGGTCGGAAAGCAATACATACGCTCGTCCACGGAGTGCCACACACCTAACACCCAGTGCCACACACCTAACACCCAGTGCCACACACCTAACACCCAGTGCCACACACGTTACACCCAGTGCCACACACGTTACACCCAGTGCCACACACGTTACACCCAGTGCCACACACGTTACACCCAGTGCCACACACGTTACACCCAGTGCCACACACGTAACACCCAGTGCCACACACGTAACACCCAGTGCCACACACGTTACACCCAGTGCCACACACGTTACACCCAGTGCCACACACGTTACACCCAGTGCCACACACGTTACACCCAGTGCCACACACGTTACACCCAGTGCCACACACGTAACACCCAGTGCCACACACGTAACACCCAGTGCCACACACGTAACACCCAGTGCCATACACGTAACACCCAGTGCCACACACGTAACACCCAGTGCCACACACGTAACACCCAGTGCCACACACGTAACACCCAGTGCCACGCACGTAACACCCAGTGCCACACACGTAACACCCAGTGCCACACACGTAACACCCAGTGCCACAGGGCATGGCTAGTGTAACTATACTGGCTGTGGAAGACCTTTTGGATTTTTTTTAGGGGTGACGAATTTTAAATTATATTGGAGAACATAGTTCCATGATCAGTGAGGGAATGTAAAGTTGGAGGGGCGGGGCTTTGTTGAGGCGGGTCTCGGGAGCTAACGTCCGGGACGAGGTAAGGATGGCCGGCGAGTCGCTCGCCAACGTCAGCAGTGTCATGTGTTACTAATATTGTCGCTGAGGATGTTGTAACAACAC
Organism: Procambarus clarkii; assembly: GCF_040958095.1. Lineage (NCBI taxonomy): Eukaryota > Metazoa > Arthropoda > Malacostraca > Decapoda > Cambaridae > Procambarus > Procambarus clarkii. The sequence continues at coordinate 2,943,163 of NC_091238.1, read as the reverse complement.
AATGGAACATTCTCGCCCACATATACGAGGGGAAACATTGACTGTGATTAAGTCTACATGGGGGAACAGGGGCGGGTACATCCTTGTTTACATTACCTCATACAAGGATGCATCGTAAAGACTTAGCATCCAATGGCTTGTCTTTTATCTAAGAACTGAGGACAAATGTTGCTTTGTGTTGTGTTATCAAATATTGGGTGCTTGGGAATTGGACCAAATTCTTCAAGATGAACATCGGAAATATGACATTTTAATCATTTAGTAGAAATCTTCCCGTAGGGAATATTCCTATTGCTCTTGGGGAAATTATTTGTCCAACAAAGATCACAACATTATCTGAACTTCTCTAATATCTCCTCCATCACCAGTTACACACCCAAGACTCATGGCTGGTTGTGTTTATCGCAGGACAGACATTATTATTATTATGGTAAAACCAGTTAACTCCAGAGGGTTCCCCGCCTCCCGTGTACCCCACACCCTCTGTGCCCCACACCCTCTGTGCCTGCTCCAGTGGATATGCCAGATGAAACAGTCTTGCTCACGACGCCTTGTCATGCCATCCCCCATCAACTTCTAACAGTTATCTCTTATTAGATCTATTCTGGTCATTTCAAACAAAGTTTGGAACTTTTTATCGTTGAACTGGTTTCAGATGTTCAGGTCCACCGATTTCTAAAACGGCTCTCAATTTATCAATCAATTCAGTTGGTCCCAATCACTTAGTCAGAACCGCCCATCTTCTTAAAATTAAAATATTTGAAGTAACAATGTGGTTAATCATTCAAATATGGACGTGATCGACCGATAACAAGTAGACTTTTGTATTTTGAACTTGGAGAAAATGAAAAAAATTGCTTAATTATGTTGCAAATAAAACCTAAGCTACCGTCCTAGGCCTAATACATGTGAGGCATAATGTTATAAATATATAGGCTATACTATGCCTAGGGATAATTAAGTTTGGACTTAGAGCTTTTTCCCGCAGACTGTAAAATGAATAATACCAAATTCTTCTCTTAATTTGTAAATCACGTCAATATTTTCTTACATTCCTCTAATGACAATGTTAAGTAAATCTCTCTCTCGCTTCGTCAGTAAACATTCCAGCCACTGTTGTAGCTCACAGTTTATTAGGTCATCCACGGAACTTCTCAAGATTCTCTGAATGAAACAATCGGTTTCCAAGGCACGGAAAATTGGTAGGTCTCTACTCTCGTCCTCATACACCCTAGGCTGTCTACAGTCCTCCTTTACACACTGATCTATCATCCTAAATCTTAGATTCCTCTTATATTCCTCTTCTTATGCTGCATCTCTAAGAATTTATCTTCCCTCTCGTGTACTAACATAAAAACGTCGAATTTAACTGATTTTTCCACCCGGAGGCTGCTCATCTTTCTCACCATCCTCTCTGAAGGTTTACATTTTCGTCCCATTTTCCATCGTGTTTTAACTGTAATCTTACCCCCTAACCTGCGGGTACCGCTGTTTGACAGTCCTTACCCAACCCTGAAGCTAGGCCCAGTCTTTATCGCCAGGTTCTCCATTGACACCCTCACCTGTCACTACATCCACCACCACCAGCAGTAACTTCTGCTCTCCTCAACACCCTCACCTGTCACTACACCCACCAGCACCAGTCACCTCTGCTCTCCTCAACACCCTCACCTGTCACTACACCCTCCAGCAGCACCAGTCACCTCTGCTCTCCTCAACACCCTCACCTGTCACTACACCCACCAGCAGCACTAATCACCTCTCCTCTCCTCAACACCGTCACTGCTCTGCAATATTTAGGACGAGTCCTGCGTCAGTCACCATAATTCAGGTCGATGCTTGCCACATTTGCGACCCGGCAGATACTGTAACACCAAAGTGTTTTGCTGTTTGTTTCATCTTTATCAGTGCACGTAATTGCCGCCCTTTTTGTGTTATAGAATTTTCTGAATTTGTCCATTGTGCCACATTACGTGTCTCTGGTAACGTTTACATCTGTTTATACTTATAAACTTATAACGAAGTCACTTGCTTGCCAACAATTCAAATACCTGACAGACCAAACAAATTAGCAGGTGTTCGGTCAACAGAAGTTTACGTACTTTACTGTTCTTCAGTACTCTCTTCACCACCTTCATCAGACCTGTCAACAAGGACCTCCTACTCAGTCCTCTACGCAAACTGACCGGTCAGTTCCCTTCTGATTCGTTAGGCAGCTTGACAACGCTTGCTGGACGTATTTCACCCGCAAGTGCCTCGCCACACACTCAGTAGACAGGAGGAATCTTCCCCAGAAATCATTCACTAAGAGCCCCTTTAACCCTACAACTACGACTCCTGTAACGCAATGCTTGACGCCGCACCTTTCCCCGGATAAACCCAGCTTACACTAACACTAGTGACCAGAGACATCGTATCTCTGCTGATGTCACCTAGACGGTCCTCCTCGACGTCACGGCACCTTTAATTATGAAGTGACTTTGTGATCAGACTTATAAGTTGTGATTAGTTTCCACAACTCATAATACGGCAGCCATGGAAACAAAAGGAAATAGTTACGTACCTTAAGAATTGGCGGATTCCTGTCACACGATGAGCTATTGACATCTTACCTGAAAAAGCATGAAAACCGATTATTATATTTTTTAACACGGTTTAATAAATAAAAATTAACATATACCATGTGCCAGGGGAGCCGGTCGGCCGAGCGGACAGCACGCAGGACTTGTGATCCTGTGGTCCTGGGTTCGATCCCAGGCGCCGGCGAGAAACAATGGGCAGAGTTTCTTTCACCCTATGCCCCTGTTACCTAGCAGTAAAATAGGTACCTGGGTGTTAGTCAGCTGTCACGGGCTGCTTCCTGGGGTGGAGGCCTGGTCGAGGACCGGGCCGCGGGGACACTAAAAAGCCCCGAAATCATCTCAAGATAACCTCAAGATGTGAATAACCATACTTTAATCAATATATAAGCAGCACAGGTGAAGGTGACGCTTGAGCATGGAGGCGTTCCTTACCCTGACCTGAAGGACGCGGGGGCTCGAGTACCTGGTCTAACGAGGCGAGGCTGGTACAAGTGGTTGACAACACTGCTAGCGACACGCTCACATACACAAACTTACCAACACAAACTTAACAACACGACGTAATATTTCAGTACCAGACGAGAAAAATTTCACCAAGAATTAGAGGCACCAAATCGTATTTTTCAATATTTAAATATTCGTAATTTCCTAGAGCAGTTAAGGTCTGTCTTCGTCAATATTTGCTGTAAAATACTAAACTATCCCGCGTCAACACCTCGCAAAGTTCAGTAATAGCGGCGTTTTCTTCCCCGTTTTCTCACACATTACTCAATGAAAACTTCAGTACAGTTTTAGGACATTGTCAAACAACAGTCGAATAATTAAGGTTCCCGCACTCCTTATTACTTTATAGATCCACTGTTCACGCTCAGGCATTAACCTTACAAGATACAGTCTCAGTAAATTACCTTAAGTAAACACTTGTTTCTGTTATCCATCAGAAGCGGTGAAAATCTTCAGATCAACTTTTCGTATTTCTGTCATACACTCAGTACAGCTCAGTACTCGCTAACCATTCATTATGACTCAAGCTCTCACAACCCGGCCTCACGTCGTATTGGTTGGAACGGGGGACTTCCACAAGACCCATATATTAATTTTAACATATCGTGTACTCAAAATCACTGTTTTCTCAAATGTAAATTAATATTGTAATGTATTAGATCTTGTATAGCTAAGTCTAGTATAGATTAGGTTATGGCGTTTGGGTTGTACTGGAAATTGTTGGTTGAAACATTTACAGGTACGATTCGAACAGCGAATGTCAGCAAGGCAATGTTCAAGAAATGTTCGAACGTCATCTGTCGTGTGTAAAGAGCTTTACATTCGTAAACAGGGAATTTTTCGGCTAGAATAATAGGAATTTGGCCTTTGCTTAAGAGGACTGGCCCTTAATTGGACCAGGGAAGTAAAGGGTTTAGGTCTTCCATTCGAGATTCGAATGAACACGCTCATGAACCCACTGGAAGGAAGGCGGTGTTTCATCATAGTTTCACCTCAAAACATCGGTCAAATGCATCACTCGTGTCGTTTATTCCAAGCGGACATTCCCTAAATATTTCACCCGCGTAATTTTAACGCAAATGACTCAGTCCGGCCTCATAACCACGTCCTCAAAAGCCCGTCCTTTGAAGCCTCGACACACTGCTCATCCAAGCTTCCACCAGACCCAAAAACACATCCGTTAACTTTAATGTACAATGAAACCAGAAACGAGGTTTTCGCGAATAGAAATGAACATTTATGTATATTAAATTATTTAGCATAATTAGGCCTATGATAGGCTAGGTTAGATGTTTTGGTTCTACAGATAATTACATCTATTTGCGGTACGTAGGCGGAACATTTAGCAAGCCATCCTAAAGTAATGACCTATCGAGCTGTGACCGTCAGCAACACGTATTCAGCATGTTTAACGCGAAGTGTATTGAAAATCTGCAGTTTCTCAAAAATAAAATAATATTATATAATCATGTGTAAAGTGCTTTGCATTCATAAACGGGTTGGTTTTGAACGCTGTATTAACGAGCTTTCAATCCTTGATTAGGAGGACGAAATGTTTAGCGCTTTAAACAAAGGAACTGAACGAAGCATTTGGGCAATGATTTCACAAATCATCATAAAAGAGGGCCATCGGGTTCACATCGTATAAGCTATATACTCACTGTTTTTTTTTTCAAAATCTACGTAAGTCAGTACTTGACTTACAGCTTGTGTTGAAGCATGGGTTGTGTTTCCAAGCTGAGTTGTGATGAAGCACCTGGGCCATGAGCGGGTTCAACCTCCACAGAAAGACATTCTTCACCGTCAACCCGTCCTCACACTAGGCTGGTTAAAGCAGCGGCCGTCTTCCACAGACGCATTCATCAGTTTTAACATACTGTGTATTAGAGATTGGTTTGTTCTTATATATAAATTAATAGAACTTAATAAACTTAATGAACTTAGTAAAAAATTAATATTACTGCTAATATAAATAAGGTGTCTGTGGCGTAGTGGTAAGACGCTCGCCTGCTGTTCCGCGAGGGCTTTGTCCTGGGTTCGTATCCTGGCCAGGGAGGACTTACTGGGAACAAATCTTTAACTGTTGCCTCTGTTTAACTCAACAATAAAATGGTTACTTTGTTGTAAAAATGATTCTTCGCGGGGGTCGTATTCCAGGGAACATAGGATTAAGAACTCGCCCAAAATGCTACACGTACTAGTGGCTGTACAAGAATGTAAGAACTCTTGTATATATACATAAATAAATAATATTATTATACATAATAATTCTATGTATAGTTAGGCATAAGTTAGGTAAGGTATTTTGGTTCCATTGGCGATTATTTGTATTTAAAGTACGTGGATGAAGCATTTACAGGGTTGTGGTTCGAACAAAAGTCGACAGCGAAGCATTTGTTCCGGGTGTTCGGACGTCATCAGTTGTGAGTCGTGTGTAAACCGTTTTTCATTCATAAACAGGGGGTTTGGCGGGTGGATGGAATGAACTTTGAGTCTTTGTTTGGAGGACAGCTGACTGACGCCCGAACACTTACAGAACAAGTGCTTCGTTCACGTCCTGTGTTCGAACAACAATTCTATGAAGTCTTCACCCACGTACTTCAAATACAAATAAACATCAACAGAACCTTAACACCTAACCTAACCTAACCTACGCCTAACTATACATATAATTATTATGTATAATAATATTAATTTATATATGAGGACAAACCAATTTTTAAAACACAGTAATTTAAAATTGATGAATACGTCTGTGGAGGACGGCCGCTGCTTTAAACAGCCTAGCGTGAGGATGGCAAAGGGCAAACTGTAGTGTGACGGACAAATGAAACGGCTTCGTGATGAATTTAAGCACTACTGCTGGAAAATGGAAAGTGATCTTGATATTCAGAATAAGAGAGTTAGAGTGACTGGATATTGTAATGTTGACAACCTGTTAACGTGTTGTGACTTGTATCTTGGAGTGAAATTAATTTCTGTTTATGTAGTGATGCGGGTTTCCATATATTCATTCTTTCCTTACTAAACTCCGTGAAGTGCAGTGTGTGCGTCGGTGGGGAATAAGGCAGACATCAGGGCAGAAAACGCTGCTCCTGCTGAACTTGGCGAGGTGTTGACGCGGGATAGTTTGGTGGTTTACAGCAAATAAAGTCGAAGACAGACCTTAACTGCTGTTCCAAATTACATACGTCTCGGTGCCTCTAATTATTAGTGCAGTGTTTCTCGTCTGGTGCTGAAATATTACGTCGTGTTGGTAAGTTTGTGTATGTGAGCGTGTCGCTAGCAGTGTTGTCAACCACTTGTACCAGCCTCGCCTCGCTACACCAGGTACTCCAGCATCCTCGTCCTTCAGGTCAGGGTAAGGAACACCTGCATGCTCAAGCGTCATCTTCACCTGTGCTGCTTATATATATTGATTAAAATATGGTTATTCATGTGGTATTTGATAATGTTAATTTATTAAACCGTGTCAAAATGAATATAAATAATCAGTTTTCATGCTTTTTCAGGTAAGATGTCAATAGCTCATCGTGTGACAGGAATCCGCCAATTCTTAAGGTACGTAACTATTTCCTTTTGTTTCCATGGCTGCCGTATAATGAGTTGTGGAAACTAATCACAACTTATAAGTCTGATCACAGTCACTTCATGATTAAAGGTGCCGTGACGTCGAGGAGGACCGTCTAGGTGACATCAGCAGAGATACGATGTCTCAGGTCACTAGTGTTAGTGTAAGCTGGGTTTATCCGGGGAAAGGTGTGGCGTCAAGTATTGCGTTACAGGAGTCGTAGCTGTAGGGTTAAAGGGGCTCTTAGTGAATGTTTTCTGGGGCAGATTCCTCCCGTGTACTGGGTGTGTGGCGAGGCACTTGCGGGTGAAATACGTCCAGCAAGCGTTGTCAAGCTGCCTAACGAATCAGAAGGGAACTGGCCGGTCAGTTTGCGTAGAGGACTGAGTAGGAGGTCTTTGTTGACATGTCTGGTGAAGGTGGTGAAGAGAGTACTGAAGAAAAGTAAAGTAGATTATACTTTTGTTGACCGACCGCCTGTTATAATTTGTTTGGTCTGTCAGGCATCTGAATGGGTGGCAAACAAGTTACTTTGTTATAAGCTTATAAATATAGACAGATGTAAACTTGTTCCCAGAGACACGTAATGAAGCACAATGGACAAATTTAAAAAAATATGGTCAATCAGTTATGGTGATTGACGCAGGACTCGTCCTAAATATTGGAGAGTAGTGAGGGTGTTGAGGAGAGCAGAGGTGACTGCTGCTGGTGGGTGTGGTGACAGGTGAGGGTGTTGAGGAGAGCAGAGGTGACTGGTGCTGGAGGGTGTGGTGACAAGTGAGGGTGTTGAGGCGAGCAGTGGTGACTGGTGCTGCTGGTGGGTGTAGTGACAAGTGAGGGTGTTGAGGCGAGCAGTGGTGACTGGTGCTGGTGGGTGTGGTGACAGGTGAGGGTGTTGAGGAGAGCAGAGGTGACTGGTGCTGCTGGTGGGTGTAGTGACAAGTGAGGGTGTTGAGGCGAGCAGTGGTGACTGGTGCTGGAGGGTGTGGTGACAAGTGAGGGTGTTGAGGCGAGCAGTGGTGACTGGTGCTGGAGGGTGTGGTGACAGGTGAGGGTGTTGAGGCGAGCAGAGGTGACTGGTGCTGGAGGGTGTGGTGACAGGTGAGGGTGTTGAGGCGAGCAGTGGTGACTGGTGCTGGTGGGTGTAGTGACAGGTGAGGGTGTTGAGGCGAGCAGTGGTGACTGGTGCTGGAGGGTGTGGTGACAAGTGAGGGTGTTGAGGCGAGCAGTGGTGACTGGTGCTGGTGGGTGTGGTGACAGGTGAGGGTGTCGGGCGACATGTATAAGTCAGTGAACAATGGAGAACCTGGCGATAAAGACTGATAAAGACTGGGCCTAGCTTCAGGGTTGGGTAAGGACTGTCAAACAGCGGTACCCGCAGGTTAGGGGGTAAGATTACAGTTAAAACACGATGGAAAATGGGACGAAAATGTAAACCTTCAGTGAGGATGGTGAGAAAGATGAGCAGCCAGGAAAGATCAGTTAAATTCGACGTTTTTATGTTAGTACACGAGAGGGAAGATAAATTCTTAGAGATGCAGCATAAGAAGAAGAATCTAAGATTTATGATGATAGATCAGTGTGTAAACGATTTGACATTTAGTGCCAGTCACAACAACCCATCCTCTTGATAAGATAGTACTATTTGTTACTATATTGACGGTCGTACAAATATTGATGTGATGGACAAATTGAGAGTAGAATGTGTTACTATTCATTATACAGTCTGGGGAAAAAAGCTAAATCCAAATTTAAACATTTCTAGGCCTAGTGTAGCATATATTCTTACTGTATTGGACCTCAGTGTTTATTTGGCCTAAGGCGGTGAGATTTGGTTTCATTAGCAACATACATAGAGAACCTTTCTGGTTTGTCCAAGCTCAATAATACAATAGTCTACTTGTTATTGGTCGATCACGTCCATATTTGTATGATCGACCACATTGTTACTTCAAGTATTTTCATTTTATGAAGATGGGCGGTTCTGACTAAGTGATGGATTAGGATCAACTGAATTGATTGATAAATTGAGAGCCATTTAAGAATTCGTTGGATCTGAAGATCCGAAACCAATTCAACGATAAAAAGTTCCAAACTTTGTTTGAAATGATCATGATAGATCTAATAAGACATCTATTAGAAGTTGATGGGGGATGGCATGACAAGGCGTCGTGAGCATGTCATGTTTTATCTGGCATACCACAGTGGTGAGGTATTCCTCCCTCCACAGTGGTGAGGTATTCCTCCCTCCACAGTGGTGAGGTATTCCTCCCTCCACAGTGGTGAGGTATTCCTCCCTCCACAGTGGTGGGGTATTCCTCCCTCCACAGTGGTGAGGTATTCCTCCCTCCACAGTGGTGGGGTATTCCTCCCTCCACAGTGGTGAGGTATTCCTCCCTCCACAGTGGTGAGGTATTCCTCCCTCCACAGTGGTGAGGTATTCCTCCCTCCACAGTGGTGGGGTATTCCTCCCTCCACAGTGGTGAGGTATTCCTCCCTCCACAGTGGTGAGGTATTCCTCCCTCCACAGTGGTGAGGTATTCCTCCCTCCACAGTGGTGGGGTATTCCTCCCTCCACAGTGGTGAGGTATTCCTCCCTCCACAGTGGTGAGGTATTCCTCCCTCCACAGTGGTGAGGTATTCCTCCCTCCACAGTGGTGAGGTATTCCTCCCTCCACAGTGGTGGGGTATTCCTCCCTCCACAGTGGTGAGGTATTCCTCCCTCCACAGTGGTGAGATATTCCTCCCTCCACAGTGGTGAGGTATTCCTCCCTCCACAGTGGTGAGGTATTCCTCCCTCCACAGTGGTGAGGTATTCCTCCCTCCACAGTGGTGAGGTATTCCTCCCTCCACAGTGGTGAGGCATTCCTCCCTCCACAGTGGTGAGGTATTCCTCCCTCCACAGTGGTGAGGTATTCCTCCCTCCACAGTGGTGAGGTATTCCCACGTGATCACCACCGCGCGATCTCACTTCGCGTAGTGATGGTCGTCAAGGGGCTGGTGATGTTGACCCCTATAAAGCCTTTAACGACTTCATCTTGGGAACCGCTCAAGGAAAACGGCCCTTGATTTCACGGTTTCACACTCTGATGTACCAGAGTGTGAAACCTTGGACAGACTGTTGACTGTTTCATCAGGAGCAGTGTCTGTCTCTCTGTCTGTTCGATACAAGTTGTCAGGTGTTTAGGGTTAATCTTGCCAGACTTTGCAGGGTAACATGTGGCTGTTGTGGGATAGTCATAGGGCGTCCAAATTTACCCATTTTGCCATAAAAGACAAATAATTCCATATTACTCCTTCGGAAATAATAAGTGTTTAGTAGACCACTGTATCAGAGGTATTTGGTTATAGGTATTTGACCTATGACAGAGGTATTTGTCAGAGTGTCAGAGGTCGGTCTCTCCTCATAATTACTTTACCTACAGCTCTAAATAAAATGCTCTTAGTGTATTTGAATCATCTGTTAATAGTCAGCCATTCTTAACTTAGTGATAAATATCGCAGGCAACTTAGGACAGCACACAGCACAAGTTATAATTGGGCGATAAGGTCTGAGGCGAACATAGGATAACTTAATTTGTTGAAGTGAAAAATTGGTTATGTTCAGAAGAGTGGTGGACAGGAAGTGGGGGAGTAATGGGCACACTCAATTAGAATTGGTCTTCACGAGGAGTGATTATTTAGGTCTTTTAACTCCTCTATCTGTTTAGCAGACGACTTTCAACAACAGTGAACGAGGTGGAGGTGGTGTAGGGGGTGGTGATGGAGGGGTAAAGAGGTGGAGTTGAGGAGGTGGAGGGGGGAAAGAGGGGGGATGTGGTGATAGGGGTGAGGATGTGGAGGGGGGAAGAGGAGGAGCAGGACGTTTGAACACTTCTGAGTAGTCAGAATCACGTTAAAGTTAAAGCTGGTTAAATCATCTTAAATAGAAAGATGTGAGACTAATCTTCAGCTTTGTCAGCGCTTACTAATCATAGCTTTAGTCAGCTATTACCAATCTTAAGCTTGGTCAGCGCATACTAATCATAGCTTTGGTCAGCAATTACCAATCTTAAGCTTGGTCAGCGCATACTAATCATAGCTTTGGTCAGCTATTACCAATCTTAAGCTTGGTCAGCGCTTACTAATCATAGCCTTGGTCAGCTATTACCAATCTTAAGCTTGGTCAGCGCTTACTAATCATAACTTTAGTCAGCTATTACCACTCTTAAGCTTAGTCAGTTCTTTCCAATCTTAACCATGGTCAGCTCTTAATAATCTTAAGCTTGGTCAGCTCCTAATGAGCTAGGTCAACTCTTAATGAGCTTGGGTCAGCTCTTGATGAGTTTGGTCAGTTCTTAACGAGCTTGGTCAGCTCTTGATGAGCTTGGTCAGCTCTTGATGAGCTTGGTCAGCTCTTGATGAACTTGGTCAGCTCTTGATGAGCTTGGTCAGCTCTTGATGAGCTGGTCAGCTCTTGATGAGCTTGGTCAGCTCTTGATGAGCTTGGTCAGCTCTTGATGAGCTTGGTCAGCTCTTGATGAGCTTGGTCAGCTCTTGATGAGCTTGGTCAGCTCTTGATGAGCTTGGTCAGCTCTTGATGAGCTTGGTCAGCTCTTAATAATCACATCAACTGAGTTAGCATCTCGTTCTCCAGAGATGCTTAAAAAACCACAACCGTTTTGCCTGACCAGAAACGTCCTATAACCCGGTGAACCCATCTAACCTACCGAGACCGATTCGTCGAAAACGTCAATATTACGTTGCTTTACTTGTCATTAACACGTCGCATTTTTAACGGATGGGTCACTTTCATTACGAAACGATGACGTATGAGGTGAAAGGGGTCAGGGGCAAGAAGGTGGTTAAGTGCACGTCTGCTTAGAAGCTTGTCAATGTTTTGTACTTCAGATTAGCGCCGGTCAACGTTCCTCGCGGTCAAGGCAGGTCAAGGTCAAATATGTTTATTGAGATAATGAAATATATAGAGTAGCTTAGGCTACGTGTCTTAACATATCGGTGATGGTACAGTGGTAAAGTATGCTGTTGGCAATGCTTTGGTCCCAGGTTCGCGCCACCTCGCAGCCCCAGAGGATTTTCTCATTATCCTCACTGTTCCTTTCTCCCCAAAAGTTGGTCACAGGGGATATTGTTGCCTCACTACTGCTTCTTCCCTGTTCCTGCTGTACGATCATGCCTTCCTTCGGAGCTTCGTTTACTCTGCTTGTGGGTGCCGGCTGTGAATCTCTCACACGAGGCTTCATGGGACATAAAGAGGAACCAGCACTGTGGATTGTCGAGGCATTGCTACCTTTTCAGGTAGCAATGACCCAAAGGAAAAAACGAAATAAACACTAAGAACACCTCTAGAAAACTGAGGACACCTCTAAACCACTGAGGACTCCTCTGGACCACTGAGTTCACCCCTAGACCACTGAGGACACCTCTGGCCCACTGAGGACACCTATGGACCACTGAGAACACCTCCAGACCACTAAGAACACTTCCAGACCACTGAAGACACCACCAGACCACTGAGAACACCTCCAGATCACTGAGGACACCACCAGACCACTGAGAACACCTCCATATCACTGAGGACACCACCAGGCCACTGAGGACACCCCTAGGCCACTGAGGACACCACTAAGCTGCTGTGAATACTTCCGTCTCTGGCGGACTCTCGCATACCTCATTAAGCTTACATCAGCATGACTGACAAAACAATTAAACTTTGAACTGCAGTCCAATCTCCTGGAAAATGTATCTGGCTATAGAAAGCGGAAAAATATATATAACTGTCCCGAAATCAAATCGCAAAAACAAATGAAGTGACTTCGCTGCAGTAACAAAAGGCTTAATACGGTTATTGGACCTGGAAAGCCTTTGACGGTGGATTCTGGAAAGCATTTTGACCAAAGACATTGTAAAACATTAACCATATATACTGGACAACATTTGACTAATGAAACTGGAAAGCATATGAGCATGGATACTGGTAAGTATATGAGCGTGGATGCTGGAAAGTATGTGAGCACGGATATTGGAAAGTATGTGAGCATGGATGCTGGAAAGTATGTGAGCATGGATGCTGAATGCTTTTCTAATATTTTTTTATGAAATTATAAAGCTATCCATTTCATTATGTATGAATTACTTTTTTTTATTTTGAGTTTAAACTAACGTAGATATATGACCAAACCTAACCTAACCTAACGGTGGCGGTGGTATCCCCATATTCTGTTTTACGGGGGTTACCCTTTCATAACTTCACTCCATCATACACCGACCCACAACACTCACACATTCGAGTACGAATGTCAAACAACGTTTACCAAAATATACAAGAAAATTAATTAATTAGAACTACAATATTCAATAGTCGACAACCTCTACCTCCATTATCACCAAAACAGGAATTTCAACTTTGAGACCTGATAAAAAAAAATCAGTTTCTGACGAACTCTCACCAGCCCCAAACATCTCGTGCAAAGTTCTTAGTTCTATAACAACTCAGATGTCGTTTAGTCATAAAGCCATAATGCTTGGAGCCACAAATCTTCCACGTATAAATGTGACACATACTTGGATGGTCACACTGAAAAAATGTTCCACAGCAAACTATACTCTAAAACAATATTTTGTCCTAGAAACATGTATGTTATATGCCATTCTGAGGCCAGCTGTTAATAAAATAACAATTGGTGACATTTCAATATTTTGATCACTAATTTGAAATTGTGCGTTTCTTCCATTTTTTCATTTTTTCTTTTTACTTTTTTACCGGTTGGCAAAAAGTGTTTTGCCAACCGTACCACAGCAGATACAATGTATAATACGACAAATATAGTTTAATACAAAACTAGATTAGAAACAATCCCATAATGGTTTAATAGAATGCTAGTATGTAAATAATCTAAAATAAAAGTGTAAACATTAAATTTATATCTGTTTCTTTGTCTGTTTGGTTATCTGTCATTACAAAGTTGGAGATTCTCGGGGCTATGCCTTACCCAGATTTTGCAAATGAAACATGTGGGGTATGGGAGTGCCATAGACTATTCGGGGTTGGCTCCAGTGCCACACTTTAAGAAATATCGGTATCTAACCCAACCTCCTCCTGTGCAATTTTCATGAAATCAATTCTAAAATATTGGCTGTGTTATCCTTAGAATTGTTTAGTAATTTTTGTTTATTACACGATTTTTCTAAGAAACACAAAGAAAGAAAATGTAGGGAAGAGAGGAGCGGAGGGGGGCAGAGGTGAAAGACGGGAAAGAGAGGAGATTGTTGTGGAGAGGAGGGGGAGAAAGGTGGAAAGTGGGGGGGATTGAGAGAGAGAGAGTGTGGAGAGTGAAGCAGAGAAGATGACGGGGGTTGAGAGAGGGAAGAGAGAGAGACAGGGGGAAGCGAAGTTGGGAGATAAACGTGGAGAGAGGGAATGAGACATGAGTGAGAGAGGAGATTGGGAGAGAGGGGAGGTGGGGGAGACACCCGGGCGCAGCCGGCCATTCCCCCACACCACTAGTACTAAATATTTCACTGGTCAATCATTGGACAAACTAAACAATTGAACAACCACGTATAGTACAATACTAAGTAATTTAACATCCAAACATGAGAGCATACGACCACAACAACACCAAGCCAAGCCTTCCACAACAACACCAAGCCTTCCACAAAACACCAAGCCATCCACAACAACACCAAGCCTTCCACAACAACACCAAGCCTTCCACAACAACACCAAGCCATCCACAACACCACCAAGCCTTCCACAACAACACAAAGCCTTCCACAAAACACCAAGCCTTCCACAACAACACGAAGCCTTCCACAACAATACCAAGCCATCCACAACAACACCAAGCCTTCCACAACAACACCAAGCCTTCCACAAAACACCAAGCCTTCCACAACAACACCAAGCCTTCCACAACAACACCAAGCCATTCACAACAACACCAAGCCATCCACAACAACACCAAGCCATCCACAACAACACCAAGCCATCCACAACAACACCAAGCCATCCACAACAACACCAAGCCATTCACAACAACACCAAGCCATCCACAACAACACCAAGCCATTCACAACAACACCAAGCCATCCACAACAACACCAAGCCATCCACAACAACACCAAGCCATTCACAACAACACCAAGCCATCCACAACAACACCAAGCCATCCACAACAACACCAAGCCTTCCACAAAACACCAAGCCAAGCCTTCCACAACAACACCAAGCCTTCCACAACAACACCAAGCCATTCACAACAACACCGAGCCATCCACAAGAACACCAAGCCATCCACAACAACACCAAGCCATCCACAACAACACCAAGCCATTCACAACAACACCAAGCCATCCACAACAACACCAAGCCATCCACAACAACACCAAGCCATTCACAACAACACCAAGCCATCCACAACAACACAAAGCCATCCACAACAACACTAAGCCATTCACTACAACACCAAGCCATCCACAACAACACCAAGCCTTCCACAACACTGTAACAACACACAACACAACTGTCACTCTCGACAATAACAACGCGGCAGGTCTGCGCTTAAAACAACAAGTTTTTCAAGTGCGGCCGAGACGAACAGCTTCCACTTAGCACTACATCTGGACCAAGTGCGTCTGGGGCTTAAAACACAGCACGCGAAACAGCGCCAGAATTCGTCAAGCTTTAACGCAACCATTTACGAAACCTCTTCATCTTTCCTTAATGATGGCGGTGGGATTTATGAATAAAGCATTTTACGAGCTTGGAAAGATCACAACCTCTAGGTTATTTTTGTTATCAACACTCTCGGTGGCGCTTCAGAACCCATACACTACTTTAATAAATGTATACAAAGCAGACATTATTGAGGAAAGATGTATTCGTTTCGTAAATAGTTGTGAAATATTTGATGAATCTTGGCTCCGGGCAAGCTATAGCACCAGGCTGGGGAACCACTGTGATACAACCACCAGGCTGGGGAACCACTGTCATACAACCACCAGACTAGGGAACCATTGTGATACAACCACCAGGCTGGGGAACCACTGTAATACAACCACCAGGCTGGGGAACCACTGTGATACAACCACCAGGCTGGGGAACCACTGTGATACAACCAAACATAGGCTCAAAGTATTCCATCTTTAAAAGTAGATTATCTTTCTCTTTAAAGGTTCTTTAATAAAGTTCGAGTCAAAGCAGGATGGAATGATCTTTTTTCAATATTGTCTTTTTAAGAAGATTGGAAATGGATTAAAATTCTGTTGCAGTAGACTATACTTTGCACCACCAAAATTATCCTTATATACAGTTCCACAAGGTATTAATTTACCTGGTTCTGAACTGGGAAAATGGTTAAGTTTTAAGTTTGAAAATCACTGCATCTCTTACTCACTTTCTCAACTAAAATATATAGCTCTGTGTGTCATGTTGCAGCCTGTGTGTGTGTGCAATTTATTTCGTGAGGAAATACGTTTCTTAGTTTTGTATCTTTTTAAAATTTTATGTAATGTGTGTGTGTGTATGTGTGTATATACTCATCTAGTTGTGATCGCCTCTCAAATGTGAAAAATGTTAGTCAGCAGCTGGTGACAGGTGACTAACTCCCAGGTACCTTTTTACTGCTAGGTAACAGGGGCATAGGGTGAAAGAAACTTTGCCCAATGTTTCTCGCCGGCGCCCGGGATCGAACCCGGGACCACAGTATCATATGCCCAACGTGCTGTCCGCTCGGCCGGCCGGCTGAGAGTGTGTTTGTGTGTATGTGTGAGAGAGAGAGAGAGAGAGAGAGAAGAGAGAGAGAGAGAGAGAGAGAGAGAGAGAGAGAGAGAGAGAGAGAGAGAGAGAGAGAGAGAGAGAGAGAGAGAGATTTTTTTATCATGCTTGGTCATTTTGGGGCAAATGCAAAATTCATGTTTTAATTTATAATGTAATCTGTGTGTCAGTTTCCTGTCAAACATTCTATTAAAAATGACTGTTGTTATACAGCAGACGACTAGTTTTTGTGCTAACAACCATCATTAATTCAAGTTAGGTACATGCATAATTCTTGTCTCATATCATGCTGGCTGGTGAGGTAGACACACACACACACACACACACACACACACACACACACACACACACACACACACACACACACACACACACACACACACACACACACACACAGATATTAGGGGCCTGGTAGCCTGGTGGATAGCACGCAAGACTCGTAATTCTGTGGCACGGGTTCGATTCCCGCACCAGGCAGAATCAAATGGGCAAAGTTTCTTTCAACCTGAATGGCTCTGTCATCTAGCAGTAAATAGGTACCTAGGAGTTAGTCAGCTGTTACATGCTGCTTCCTGGTGTGTGTGTGGTGTGGAAAAAAAAGTAGTTAGTAAACAGTTGATTGACAGTTGAGAGGCGGGCCGAAAGAGCAAAGCTCAACCCCCGCAAACACAACTAGGTGAATACAACTAGGTGAATACAACTAGGTGAAATACACACACACACACACACACACACACACACACACACACACACACACACACACACACACACACACACACACACACCCCCCTCACCTTGCGACTCCCAGCCTCTCTACCCCTCACCTCTCCACTGTATAACACTGATGGTCCCTTGACCTGTTGTATAACAATGTATGCCATAAACACCGCCCTATACACGTGTATGCGAAGGCCTCCAGATAGCTCTTGGGCCCAGACCACCTCCATAAGAACGAGAAGGAGAGACTTCACCGTGGTTGTCTCGCCCTTAATGACTTTAATTAAGCAAATTCTTCTGCTGGCGGTACCCGACATTAGCGAAATGGGGGATTACACTCAGAGACTGTCCAATGTCTGACACTGTCATATGTATATATATATATATATATATATATATATATATATATATATATATATATATATATATATATATATATATATATATATATATATATATATATATATATATAATATATATGTCATCCACAATAAATGAGGGTAACAACATCATTCACTTGTGCACTAGGAGCCTCAAACCACCGACCCCAGTAGCGAGAGACAGTAGCTTCATACATACATATACACTACACACATACATATACATTATGCTTGTATCGAGGCCTACTCCCCACCCCTCCCCCGAAGGTGGAAGGTGTTGTGGGTTGTATCCTACCCAGGATGCAACCCACAACAGTTGCGTAGCTCCCAGGTACACCTGTGTTCTACCAGGTGAACAGCGGCATTAGGTGAATGGAAACGGTTCCCAACTATTTCTATCCCACCCGGGGAATCGAACCCAGCATCCCCAATAGAGAATCGAGATTGCAGCAAACTTTACTACGAGACCCCTAATTATTCTGAGAATCTTCCATGTCGTTATCATATTCCCAAATATTCCAGCCATTTGTGAGTCTCTAGACTGCCAGCATGCACCACAGGAGGACGGTAGACACCATCAAACCACAACCTACACATTATGGCGGAAAGTTTAAAATGAAGAACAAAGTAAGTTGAGATTCCTGAAGCCGCCGACAGAGCCTCTTAAGATTGGATAAGACGATGCTCCGAGATTACGCTTTTAATCACTCATCTTTGTTATTCAGATGAGCCCTCGACCTTTCTCCCATCCGCCTGCGTATTATGGCAGCCAGGCAAGAAAAATAGTGAGTGTAATGGAGCCCATTAACACACGAAGATCCAAGGAGATCTAATTATCGTGTTCACTTTCTTTATTCCCCGCTTCGACTCACAAGACCGGGAGCTCAAACTGTGATGAGTGTTGAGTATGCTTTGGTTGTGATGAATGTTGGATAAGCTTAGACTGTGATGAGTGTTGAATAAGCTGAGAATGTGATGAACGCTGAATATAAGCTAAGGCTGTGATAAATGCTGAGTAAGCTGAGGATATAACACATCTTAACATCCTACACTGAGAATTACGCCAGTTTTCGAACACCTATTACGTCGACTCTCCCAAGTCAGTTATGTAATCAGAATTGGACAGTCTCTGAGTGTAATCCCCCATTTCGCTAATGTCGGGTACCGCCAGCAGAAGAATTTGCTTAATTAAAGTCATTAAGGGCGAGACAACCACGGTGAAGTCTCTCCTTCTCGTTCTTATGGAGGTGGTCTGGGCCCAAGAGCTGTCTGGAGGCTTCTTCAGCCTTCGCATACACGTGTATAGAGCGGTGTGTATGGCATACATTGTTATACAACAGGTCAAGTGACCAACAGTGTTGTACAACAGGTCAAGTGACCAACAGTGTTGTACAACAGGTCAAGTGACCAACAGTGTTATACAACAGGTCAAGTGACCAACAGTGTTATACAACAGGTCAAGTGACCAACAGTGTTATACAACAGGTCAAGTGACCAACAGTGTTATACAACAGGTCAAGACACCAACAGTGTTATAAAAACAGAAAAGAAAACAGTGTTAAGAAAAACAGTTAAAAAAACGAAATGAAAAACAATGAAAAAATACAAAAATAAACTATACTCACGAAATGAACGGTATAGTAAACAACACAGCTCAATTCCAATGCAATGTCATACAAAATAATTAAATCAAAATGAAAATAAATCGAAATCTATGAAAATTCAATTTATCAATGAAATCGGAAACATTTAAATGGAATCGTAACATGTTTAGTGTAGCGTGTGTGTGTTGCTATTACGTGCAACAGATGGCACTGTTTAAAAAAAAAATATTACTGGTCACAGGTGTGGCATCTATATAGTAGGTATATAAAAACACGCGCGTATTCGAATGAAACGTTGTGTTTCAATTCAACGCAAGCGGTGAAGAACTTTCGGAGATTACAGCATGTGTTGCTCTTACGTCCAACAGATGGCGCTGTTTAAAAAAAATAAACGTTTTATCCTGTCAAGGGTGAGGCATGTATATAATAGGTAAATAAAAACACGCACCTATTCGAATGTAACGTAGAGTCAAAATTTCAACGCAATCGGTAAAGAGGTTTCGATGAACTAAACTGTTGTATTTAAAGATAAACTGTTTAACACGGGTGGGACGCGAACAAGGGGACACAGGTGGAAACTGAGTACCCAAATGAGCCACAGGGACGTTAGAAAGAACTTTTTCAGTGTCCGAGTAGTTAACAGGTGGAATGCATTAGGCAGTGATGTGGTGGAGGCTGACTCCATACACAGTTTCATATATAGATATGATAGAGCCCTGTAGGCTCAAGGATCTGTACACCAGTTGATTGACAATTGAGAGGCGGGACCAAAGAGCCAGAGTTCAACCCCCGCAAACACAATTAGGTGAGTACACACACACACAGAGGAAGCAGTCCGAAGCAGCTGTCAAACTTCCAGATCTCAAGGCATGACACTGTTGATATGCTTGCTAAGTCAGCCTGCAGAAAACCAGTGGTAGAAATTGATATGGGTGTTTCATTAGCAGTGACAAAGAGAATACTTAAACAAATATCTAATGAAAATCTCACCGGCCTAACAAATTCTCAAAGACCTGAAAGTTGTAGCATTAAATATTATGATAGATATCGTGAGGAGACATTCACATATGGGACTAATAGAACAAGAACCCGGCAATGTGATGTTATAGTGGCCAGAATACGCCTGGGATATAGACGTATCTGGCAGCTTTCTCAAAACCCAAATGTCGAGTACACAATGTGTCAACTTTGTGAAAGAGAAAACATGCACTCTCTTGAACATTATATTGTAGAGTGTCCAATACTGACTGACTTTCGCCCTCCTGGGCTAAGGTATGCTGAACTGTGTAATTACTATATGAGTACTGGAACACTTGATGATATATTGGACTTGTATCCAAAATTGACCATGTAATGTATCAATCATACAATGTATGTATGTGATGTAACTATATAACCTGAGCTTGTAAAAGCACCTTCATCACCTTCAGTGATTAAGTGCTTAATTGCACACTAGTTTCTTTATCAGCTACCTCACCCTGTCAGGGTAAATGAGACAAATGTATGTCAATGCATGTGTGTGTGTATATATGTATGTGTATGTGTGTGTGTGTATGTATATGTATGGGTATAAAGCATATATGGAAGCTGATCAGAATTACATTTCACCTTTGTGAATGTACATTAATGACACTATGTAAAAGACACATCTAATACTTTATGTAGGGCATACGTAAATCTGTGTATCTATGTATTTACGTATGTAGGTTAGCTTAGCATTTTAAAAGCACCGAATCACCTTCTGTGGTTGAGTGTTCAATAATCCCTTGAACTGTATGTTTAATACTTATCTAACCCTGTCCATGGAGGACAGAAGAAAATGTATATATGCTGGTTAGCATTGTAAATGTGTGGCCACATCTGTGGTAGAAAATAATAAATAAATAAAAAAAAAAAAAAAAAAAACTTCCAGGTACCTATCTACTGCTAGGTGAACTGGTACATCAGTGTGAAAGAAACTCGGGATCGAATCCGGACCTTTAGGACTATGAATCACGAGCGCTGTCCACTCAACCGTTAAATCCCCGACAAGAACTCAATTCACATGAGTTTATAATTTTCTCTGTTTATATATTCTTTTCAAGTGCTATATTATCATCCCGGCTCTGTACTTCCTCCACATAATTACCTTCCTGTACCTTGAGTCATCCTCCGAAGGTTTGATCCAAAGAAATTTATCAATTATCTAAAGGTATCAAGATATTCAAAGAATGGATATCGATTCTCATGAGAACATTAAACATGAGACGATGCGGATGGGCCAAGGCATGAAGAATCTCTCCTGGATGAGAACTTTTAAACATTTAGAAGTATATTCTTCCTGAAGTGCGTTGAGGGTTGGCTGAGCCCTCGGAGGTTTACATTAGGTCAAAGGACAAAAGCAAAGGGAATGTAAAGAAGTTGTTGAAATTATCAAAACAAGAAAGAACTCACAGACAGAGATTGCAGCATTTCTTGTTGTATTTACACCTTCTGTGCAACAAAATTAAAATATAATTTGAGATGGAAAGCAATGGAATAAGCAGCAATATGTCAACATGAGAACAAACCCCACATAAGCTGGAACCAATACGATAAACAGACCAAAGACTGCGAGCATTTGGGTATAAAATACACTTGTAAATATAAATAAAACAAATGTCACTGTACGGTAATTTGCAAAAGAAACCCAACTGTACAGATTTACTACACGAAGGAAACTCTATATTAAATAATATCTGAAAATCGACTTGCATACGACCGTTAATAATTACGCGTGTTCGAAATTCTATTTACATTGCTGCAGTGGGCTTGATGGATTCTAATATGCTTGATTTAGAACATCAAATACCACCTCATGTCCCAGCGAATGAGATTGTAAGGGAGACATGAGCGCTGAGAGATACCATCATCTGCACACCATGAATTAATTTGTCTGCATGGAAACAATAATAACGATAATATTAATGAATCCATTGGAGCCGTGATGAGGATTCGAACCTATGCGTTCGGTATTCCCAGATGCACGCTCTGAACGACTACGCCTCGGCATGGTCAAAAGAACTGCAACCTGCGGAACTACCGCACCCACTAGGACACCCGTATCCAATATTCGCCGGGAATACCCAGCCCATAGGCTCGAGCCCTCATCATAGCTCCTGTGACCCTTCCTTCACCTGCATAGTACCGTATGTTATATACAGTGGCCACTTGAGCTTAAATTTTCTGGCCAAGAAAGCCATTGTTGTAGACATATTTATACAAAACCTTGGCATCAGAATTCCCCTCAAGGAGCACACAAGGAATGCGACAAAAACACAAGTGGCAATAAAAAAATCTTTAAACAATCTTTGGAAGAGCAGGGTGCAGCCCAAACACTAACTGTATTAGAGGTACAAACGAGGGAATAGATAGAAAAAAACAACCCCCGACAAAAATACGTAGAAAGAAACCGAAAAAATCTCCAATTATATATTTTTTTTTTTTACAAAAAACACTTGTAAAACTAATTGACCATTAAGGGTGAGAGAAAGAGCAGTTGCACAATCGGCACAGAAAACCCTGATTTTGCTCGAGTCTATTTGCACACCTGTGGGGATAGAGATAAACGAATTAGTGAAACAATTATTAGAGATTCAAAGTGTAAATTAGATTGGTAACAGGAACGAACGGGGGAAAAAAAATTGGCAGGGAATAGGACCCCAAAATTCTTTAATGAAAACTCAATTGTAATTCGGGACATTTGTTCGGTGCTCAGAGCAACCTGACTTACCTAACAGTGAGAGCAGGCACTGTGCATCAAGGGGGCATTTCACAGCTTCCACCTCTTACTTCTCTTATCATACAGCTTCTATCCCTTCCCACTCACACACACACACACACACACACACACACACACACACACACACACACACACACACACACACACACACACACACACACACACACACACTTATATAATGAGGAGGATCAAGACAGAGGAGGATAGTATGAGGCTACAAGATGACCTAGACAAACTGAAAGAATGGTCCGACAAATGGCTACTAAGGTTCAACCCAAGTAAATGTAAGGTAATGAAACTAGGAGGAGCAACTAGGAGATTACTCACTGGATACCGAATGGGAGATGAAGTCTTACACGAAACGGACAGAGAGAAAGATCTGGGAGTTGACATCACGACAAACCTGTCTCCTGAAGCCCACATTAAAAGAATAACATCAGCGGCCTATGCGAGGCTGGCTAACATCAGAACTGCTTTCAGAAACCTGCGTAAGGAATCCTTCAGAACTTTGTATACCACATATGTAAGGCCATTCCTGGAGTATGCAGCCCCAGCATGGAGCCCGTATCTAGTCGGGCACAAGACGAGGTTGGAAAAAGTTCAGAAGAATGCCAGTAGGCTAGTCCCAGAACTAAGAGGCACGAGTTATGAGGACAGACTACGTGAACTGCTCCTCGCGTTCCTGGAAGACAGAAGAGCTAGTGGAGACATGATCACCACATACAAAATTCTCAGGGAAATTGACAAGGTGGACAAGGATGGATTATTTAATACGAGAGGTACACACACAAGGGGACACAGGTGTAAGCTGTGTACCCAAATGAACCACAGAGACATTAGAAGGAACTTTTTCAGTAGTCAGAGTAGTTAATAAATAGAATGCACTAGGAAGTGATGTGGTGGAGGCTGACTCCATGCACAGTTTCAAATATAGATATGACAGAGCCCAGTAGGCTCAGGAATCTGTACATCAGCTAATTGACGGTTGAGAGGCGGGACCAAAGAGACAAAGCTCAACCCCCCGCAAACACAACTACGTGAGTACACACACACACACACACACATATTAAAACTGTTTTACTTAGTTGATTATATCCGTGTCATTGTGCTCCGAGCCGAGGTGGGACCACTGATCACAGCTCCTGAGCTGAGACCACTGATCACAGCTACTGAGCTGAGCACATCAATAGTAGCTCAGCTAACGTTGCCTGGGGCTGGTGGCTGGCTTCCAATGGCCAATAAACTCTCGTTAATGAGCCCTGAGCTTGTGGCCGCCTTAATGATCTTCTGGGGTGATAGTGGCCACGTCCGTCTCGTTAATCCTCGGAGGCAGGGGGGGGGGGGCTGTGATGGTGAGGGGGGAGGAGTTGGGGGGGGGGGGAAGAGGACAAGGGGGAGGTAGAGGAGGAGGCGAAGGTTCGAACGCTTATTGTTAGACGAGCCCGCTTGAAATATAGCGCAGTCTTCAGCGTGGTCACCACTTGCTACTATTAACCTTGGTCATCTCTAACTAATGATAAGCTTGGTCAGATCTTACTAATCTTAAACTTTTCAACTGTTGGAAGGAGGACATTTAAATCCATTAGTCGGGTTAAAACTAATTCACATTAGGGGGTCGGCGGAGCTTTCTAAACCTGCTTTCCCTTTGAGGGACCTCGTGACACTTTCACTTTGAGGACATCGTGACACTTCTCATTGTATGAATCAGAATTAAAACCTGCACTAAACCCTGCACAGTTCATACATAGGACATATGTAACACTAACAACCAAACGAGTCGTTCGTGTGTGCTGAGTTTACAAAATACGTTGTTATTGCGCACTGTTTACAACTCCCCGGCAAGCGGGAGGACAAAAGAGTGTTTGATCCAACTAGTAACACTGTGTTTATTGCAAGTTTCAGGTTAAGTTTCCCCTGTGAGTGACATGTTTTTCTGAAGCCTCGTTCACTCTGTTTTTTTTAAGGTATTGTGATAGTGGCTTTGTATTGTCTGGCTCTGAAGATGTGAGGGTGATAGCTTTGTGGTGTCTGGTTCTGGAGATATGAGGGTGATATCTTTGTGGTGTCTGGTTCTGGAGATATGAGGGTGATATCTTTGTGGTGTCTGGTTCTGGAGATATGAGGGTGATATCTTTGTGGTGTCTGGTTCTGAGGGTATAAAGATGATAGTTTTTTATGTCTAGTTCGGAGAGTATAAGTATTATAGCTATTTAACGTCTGGTACTGACGTTATATTTGGTCTTTCGGGAGTCACAATATAAAAATTTTGAGGATTATGTGTCTTTAATGAAGCACATCTTGGAAGTTGTGTAGATTAGGAGGTTTCGTGAGGCAAATTGCCAAAATTATTAGGCTATAAGTCTTTTGTGAGGCACAGTTTCAAATTTATGAATGATGTTTTTTCGAGAGCCATAATATAAAATTTATGAGGGGTATGAGTCTTTCGTGACGCACCGTATCGAAATTATATACTAAGTGGTGTTTCGTGTGGCAGAGTACCGAAGCTATGAGGCTATGTGGTGTTTCGTGTGGAACCGTATCAGACAAGTATTTCCTATGAGTAAATTACGATCCTTTTCGCAATCAACTGCGTGAAATAAACGAAGAAAGACAAAACAAATTCCTGATACACAATAGGTGTCCTATATAAAAACCATGTTGTGACTCCTATATATTTATTTCACTATTTTCCAATGTGTTGACGTATGGCTTTTGGGATTATTGATTCAATACTTTTATAATAGATTATGACCTAATTGATCAATAGTTACGTGCACGTGATATATTCTTCTACTTAAAAATTGCCACAACGTTGACAATGTATTTATATATGTAGGTTACAATTGCATTTTAAAAGCACTGCAATTACCTATGGTTGATTGTTCAATAAATCACTGAACTATATGTTTTACAGATCTCTAACCCTGTCCATAGAGAACAGATGGAAATGTATATATGGTGGTTGGCATTGTAAATGTGGGGCCACGTCTGTGGTAGAAAATAATAATAAAAATAAAATAGTCAATGATTCGCCTCGGGTGACTGGCAAGAGATGCAAGCTAATGGAACTCAATGAACACTTCTTTACTACTTAAGAACCAAGGAAAATACTTCGTCTGGTCCTGGAGATTTGTTGGGCCATAATATGCCCAGTGACTATTTTCATTGTGATATGCACAACGTTTTCACAATAACATGATGTATCTATGAGAAAGCATTAAGGCAATGCAGTGGAATCGAACCTGC
This sequence comes from Procambarus clarkii, assembly GCF_040958095.1. Lineage (NCBI taxonomy): Eukaryota > Metazoa > Arthropoda > Malacostraca > Decapoda > Cambaridae > Procambarus > Procambarus clarkii. Next base: position 2,917,021 of record NC_091238.1, on the reverse strand, counting down.
ATCCCTGGAGCTCATCTTGGTTCAGTTGGTAGTGCGTGTGCCTAGGAAGTCCAAGAATACGGGTTCGAGCCCGTCATAGGATCTCAATATTTTCTTAAATGATCAATGCGCTGGAGAGTCGTTTATGTGCTAAGTCTACTTCAGACTAAAGTAATACAGTAGTCTACGTCCTCAACTCACAATCAAGAATCCTCTGGGATTGATCTTCGGGCGAGACAGTAATGGTTTGGCACGTTTATATTGGCCTAATGCCTCTGTTTACCTAGGAGAAAAATAGGTACCCGAGAGATAGGCGGCTGTGTTATAAGTTGCAGCCTCGGGAAGACAGCAGTTGACCTAGGAAGATGGCCCTCGATACAAGAGTAAGTGCAGGCTTCCTGTCCCCCATTACATTGATCTCAGGAGTTATAATGATCTCAGGAGCAACTCAAAGCCATAGAATGTCTAAGATCCTATATTAGTACAATGTATCCTTATATTTCCATGCGGCTAACACAATGTCTATTGTCAAAATGAGAAACAATTCGAAGACTAGGCAGGAAAGGAAAGAATTCCATCAGTTGCGGGGCTCCCCAGTGTGAAATCAAGCAGGTCTCGACTATTTGTTTCTGGCAAACGATCTGCAATCAACGTTATAAATCAGTTGGAACTTGTGGAACAATATCTCGATATTTCCTGGTCTTAGCTAATGACCTCTCGCTCTCTCTCTGTCTCTGGCTCTCTCACTATCTATATTTTTTTAAATGTCTATCTCTCTCTATGTCTATATTATTCTCTATGACTCTGTATCACTCTCTCTTTGTATCTCCATCTTTCTATTTATCTGTCTATGTCTATCACTGTCTCTCTCTCTCTCTCTCTCTCTCTCAGTCTCTCAGTCTCTCAGTATCTCTATGTCTGTCTCCGTATATGTGCCTATCTCTCTGTATCTCTCTCTCTCAACATTATTATATTAAGAACATGAACTACTTAATAAGTTATGTTAAGTTTGGAAGGTTAGGTTTGGTTACATTTCTACGTTAGTTTTAACTCCAATTAAAAAAAAAAATATTCATACATAATGAAAGTTTATATATATATATATATATATATATATATATATATATATATATATATATATATATATATATATATATATATATATATATATATATATATATATTCGACTGGTTACATTATCCTTCAGTGTGAGTGCGAAACTGAATATATATTAAAATGTGCATTGTTCTAAATTGAACAAACTAATTAAACTTTTAGCGGAAAGAGAAAGAAACATGAATTGTATATATATGCATATTTTTTCCCCCACAACCCACACAAGCATTCCACAACGACCTAATATTACTTTAAACTCCACCCCCTAACAAAATTCTTAGCTCAGCCTTAAATTTATTCATACCGTGGATGAGGTTGATAGCGGAAGCACAACTTGCAACGAGCTGTTGAATGAAGATCCGGATACCGTGTTATGGCACTATGAACACACCCAAGCGTGTCGGATCCTCTTCGGATTTAAACTTTGTGAACGATGCTTCAAACTTTGCCGTGTATAAAGTGCGTGTTGAAGCCTCTGCCAATATCCCAGGTCCGGGCAACCGCAGAAAAGTTTAACAGAAAGTTAAATTGGTGTTGTAACCCTTACGTCCTGAGGACAGCCGTGACGGCGCGTTCAGCAACAGTGAAGATCTTACATGACACCTGACATTCATGGCACGAATAGGGAAGATGAGCCTTATGTGACACTTGTCGTTCATGACGCATGTAGCGACGATGGAGGTCTTTCATGACATTTGTCGTTCATGACAACTGAAGGAAAGATGCTCCTTATATGACACCTATCACCTATGCCACGTTTTGGAATGAATGAGCTCTGACACGACTCTTGTCACTTAGAACATATTTTGGAACATTGAAGTCTCCACACAACAACAATTGGCAGTCATGACACATCGGCACAATAAGCCTTCTATGACACGAGTCACTCGATTTTGACAAAGAAATGATAGTCTTTCCACGACACCTGTCACACTTGACATATACATGAGCGATGGAGACACTAAGTCACACATTTACAGGACTTACAGGACATAATTTTGTTTTTATATATCGTGATGTTTCCAGGAACACGGCCTTGTGTCCCCCTTGCCCGGAGGATTGCTCAAACCCTCTCAAATAGCTGATCTTGTGGTTTGTTTATCTCATGGGCGCCACAGGGATGGTGGTTAATACTTCCTGAGTGTCACAGGGATGGTCCAGCTAACATTTCCTGAGCGTCACAGGGATGGTTTAGCCGACACCTCATGGCTGCTATTATGAACAAATGGCCAATGTTTGTTCTCGCTGACCTCATAAAACTCACTATAACTTCATTTCCAAAAGAAATATTTTTATGGCCAAGGTTACATACAGGACACAAGACATTTCCAGCCAACATTCAATGTAACATTAACGTAACCGCAAAGTTATTACGTTGTTACGACGTCAAATATAACGTATTAGTTCCCATTATGTTACATTTAGACATAGTATGGATTGAATAGACCTCGAGTTATATAATTTCTATATCATATCTAAATTATATCAAAATCATTATAGATTCATTATACATCTTGATCCTAGATGACAATGCCACTATAATCACATACGCCATAGGGCCCTAGAGATGCCTATGTGACTTTGTGCATGATCTCTCAAGGATCCAGAAGCTTCTAGAAGGATTCTTAATTAAAAAACTATTGGAACATTAATCGATTTCCGGTAGGGATTATAAATCGAATCCTTAATAAGAATCAGTGGTACAATCAAGTACTACTTATAATCTTTAAATCCTATATCTAATTATATTATAATCACATCTTATCTCAATCATAAGTCTAGACAGTAAAAATAATCAATCAATATTCATTGAAAGTTACCCCTCTGATGGGAGAGGGAGGGGCATCTCAGGAACGAGAAGCGCCCACCACACCCCGCGGCACTACGAGTTTGTTGACAAAACAGTGAACAAGTGTGAGGGTACCTTAGCGAACATTATTTAGCTCAGGACACCATATCTAATTATCTTTATCACCAGTGAACACTCTCTAGAACTGGGGGAGTACCTGGACAATATATCTACAAGGAAAATCCCTAGAACATTTATATCTATAAGTGTAGAGTGGAGCACACAGTGACTCTTGTCTCCACCTTCACCATCAATTATCACCCTTCTGCAACCGCAGTTAGAGAAAAATCACGTAGCGACGCTACTAGATCATCATACAGCAAAGCTGTGATATAAAATATCGTGCCTAAACTCGCGACAAGAGAGTTATAAAGTCTGGCACACTGTCAGACAGGCATTCCGGCAGTCAGAGAAATATATTGATGTTATTGAGTATTAATTGGCCAATTAAATGCTTGTATGACTTTAATATCCTATAAGTCTGTCTGTCGGTTATAAAGCGAGGCAACGCCTCATATTCCAGTAAGTTTATTAATATTGTAGTGCAGCAGTTGAATCTTTATCCAAGCACTAAACTTCATGAGAGTCCATTGTGTAAGAAAAGATTCAGTCACGATAAATAAACAAGACCTCATGAGCGTCTATGGTGTGGAAAAAGATTCAGTCAGGCTGACTGTACCTCATCATATAAAGTGAATATAAATACATCTGCATATATACTTGAATATATAAATTAAGTTAACAATTGCTTGCTTAGTTATTTTTAAGTTATCATATAAGTTCATTTAATGGAATATAATTTCTAGTACTTAGTAACAGTACTTAGACTACATTTAAAGTCATTTATTATACTTTTACAATTTAAATTGTTGTTTATAGTATAAGAATATATTGGCTGTTAATAGTTATGGTGCTAGGCTAGACTATGTACATGTTTAAATCTCTGATTTAAACAGAGTCAGTGTTCAGCATATAACTGAAATTATTAAATCTTATCCTTGTATAAAATACAAGCTGATGTGAGATACCTGTCGGCAGGTGGACTGTGGATCTTCAATCAACCTATTAACTAATTCATTCACCTCACCTGCCCCTTACAGCCCACAATCTGTCATTAGGAAAAGAGGAGCTAGGATTTACGACCCTAGCTAGAGATTTTAGTTGAATTAATTTGCAGACAGTAATTTTTAATTTAGTTCAGTACAAGTCCCTGGTAGTCTCCTCTCATATCAATCTCGACAGGTTTTTCCCACAATAATAGAGGAAAAATAGATGGCTAGAAAGACGCGGTCCAAGAGTTATAATCAGTTACAGCCCCGCTCTTTTGCCAGGTAAGACCACTGCTGGCTCACCATAGCCAAAATTGACGGGACTGAAATACTTGTCCTGTTTTTTTACCATTCAAGTTTGGCCATATGAACGAGAGGAATCACGTTAGTGGGATTTCTTCAGGACTTTGCATAATAAATGCCATAATGGCACTTTGACAGACGCACGGAAACTTTCTCTGTAATAGAGCCCACGATAGGAAGTTGATCACATGTCAACCCATCCTCGACTCAAGTATGCTGGACATTACATCCAGTGGTATGCTAGATGTAATGGACATCCATCCATCCAGTCGACCCCACAGCTGCATTCATAAATTTGTACATGCTGTTCACTCAAAACTGGCATTTACTCAAATATAAATTAATATTATAATATATTAGCATATTGTGCATATATAGGCATAGGTTAGGTTAGGTGTTTAGGTTCTGTTGGCGATTATTTGTATTTGTAGTACGTGGGTGAAGCATTTACAGCGTTGTGGTTCGAACAAAATTCGTCAGTGAAGCACTTGTTCTGGAAGTGTTCGAACGAAATCAGTTGTGAGTTGTGTGTAAACCGTTTTTCATTTATAAACAGGGAGGTTTAGAAGGTGCATGGAATCACTTTTGGGTCTTTGTTTGGAGGATGGGCTGCACATCTAGAGAATGTCTCACTACACAAGGGTTCAAAGGTTTTCAACTCTAGAACTCGGCAAATTTGGCTATATTATATAATGAAGAGAGAGATATAGCCACAAGCACGGATGTGCCGTAGTTGAAAGCTCATATTGAACCACTTCTGGTATAAAACCTTTAGCAAATGCTTACGTAAAACGATATCTGATATTAAACTCTCTTTAATAGCTGTTATAAAGGAACTTGTGGCAATAGACCCCATATTATGGGATGATATAGAACCTCTTAAAGTTTGCGGCGAGTAACGGGACTATCAAGTTTTTATAGCGAGCAGAGTTTACTTTCAAGTTTACAAGCTAGAAATACACCTTTCCCCTACAGTTATCCTTAAGAATGTGTGGATTATATTACCTTATTGAACGCTATTGTGTGTTACACATTTCTAAAGTGTTTTAAACTGTTGAAGTGACAGAATGATTTGGTCCTCAAAACACGTTCCCTAATTCTCTGCATTTCGGCTGGAAAGAGTGTCAAAATTGATGTGTTTGTGCAATTTCCTGCAATCTGCTTATCACATATTGCACGTCTTGTTTACTACGATACTCTTTAGGGAGACTGGGTAAGGTATACATGTAGAGGAGCAAAGATTTTTTTTAATAAAAGTAAACTTAAATAAAGTAGGAATTCACGTCACACGGCGAACAAAAACAAAACTGATACTCGGGCAACAAAGACACAAGGAACACCGAACAATTCACATAAACACAAAAACATTGTGAAATAAACAATTATAAACACAAGAAGAAAACAGAACACAATCAAGAAACAAAATACATACACATAACCATAACTAGTGACCCGAAGATAAAATGACAATGAAAATCGAAACATATATTCAAATCATTTAAACAAATCAAGGCAGAAGAGCTACACGGAAAACACAAAATCAGTGCATACATAAAAAACAAATCAGAACACACAGGAACCGGGAGGCGAGAAATAAAAAACCGCATGCATAAAACTAACTACTGAAATGAATTTCAGCACAATAAATACAATAAGAAATTACATTACATGATTAACAAAACCAAACTCAAACTCGGACAACAAAACAATCACAACTAACAACAAACATGGTACATAAACTCTAAAACATGAAGAGAGAAATAAAATAAAATAAAGTAAAATAAACACAAAAAAGTTAACAGAACACAAGACAGGGAAGAAAATAAACACACAAACACAACCAATGACACAAGAAAAACATTGCATTGAATAACGAAACATAAGACAAAACACGCCAAAAGGACCACACGGAAACAAACACAAAATCAAAGCACACATAAACGCAGAACCGGAACACACAGGAACCGGGAGGCGGGAAATACAGAACGTTCTGGAGACATTCTACTCCGAGCGACACACAACGTTCTGGAGACATTCTACTCCGAGCGACATACACAACGTCCTGAAGACATTCTACCCTGAGCGACACACTACGTCCTGGAGACATTCTAGCCCGAGCGACACACAACGTCTTGGAGACATTCTACCCCGAGCAACACACAACGTCCTGGAGACATTCTACCCCGAGCAACACACAACGTCCTGGAGACATTCTACCCCTAGCGACACACAGTGTTCCAGGAGACACCGAACGTCCCCTTAATAACTCTACGGTCGAAACACACACACACACTTTCATCTTACACACACCTGCTTTTTCTGATGCTACTGATCCACACCTGTTCCTATACTTACTCCTTCTTCCCATACACACTTCTACCCCAAAGTGACACACAACGTCTCGTCCCGGGAGACGTGGAACGTCCCGCCCTCACGCACCAGGGGAATCTCTTACACCCATTGACATGTGACTTCCGTGACTACCTGTGACAGGTGTGCACACCTCTCACGGGTATTGCGGACAGTCTACGTCCGCAATATGGATGGATAATAATGATGGATAAGGAGTAATTTTTTTTCTCTCAAAATTACATTCGGGAAGCCTATTCATTTTAATTGTGCTACTTTGAACATTAATGGGCTCAATTGAAGAAACAAATAGTTGCTGCTAATATCATTGTTTAAATATCATAAATTGGATGTGCTTTTAGTGAAAGAACACAAGATGTTAAGAAACTTGATGTGCTGCTTGATTACCTTGATATCCTAATAAATCCTACGAACTTGTTGAAAGGTGCTACGATGATATTGATTGCTAAACAAGCCCACATATAGGTTTTTAATACCGAGATGGATGATAATGGTAATGTTTTATATGCAAGGATTTCCTTTTTTGACACCACAATTCCTCAGCTTAATGTGTATGCTCCCTCTGGCACCCGCAGGAAGAAATAGAGGGAGGAATTGTTCTCTAAAGAGTTATTGTATTTTTTCGGAAATGATACACGTAATATTATTTTTGGTAGCGACTTTAATTGTGTCACTTCTGAGGGGAGATTGTAGCACTCAGTCGAACACATGTGTATCTCCTGCTTAAATTACAATTTTGAAATGTATTGATCTCAAGGATGCGAATAGCATTAACGGGGGTGTCTATGAGTACACATATGCTCGCTAGAATTATGGTTCTAGGCTTGATAGAATATATATATGCACACATTACATGATTAAATTAGTTCTTGCAGTACTGTTCCGGTCAGCTGTTCAGATCATTGTATGGTTGTGGTGAAGCTTGTTATAGACGATCAAGTTAAAATGGGAACGGGGTCATGAAAGCTCAATTGCAGTCTGTTGCAGAGTAGAGATGCAATTGATCATTTTAAAGAATTGTGGGAACACCTGGTTGGGCAAAAACTTAAGTTCAGATGTCTGTTGGAGTGGTGGGACATGTGTAAAATTGCATGCAAAAGTTTCTTCGTGAAAGTGTCCAAAAGAAAGGCTGTTGAAAAATATGGCCTTTTAACTTTATTCCAACACAGATTAAAACAACTTTATACAAAGGTCAATATGGGATTAGACAAGTATTAGGTCAACGGCGTTGACCTCCAGCTATATCCCAATGTCCATATTGATGGAGAGAGTGGAGCACCCGGTCACGAAGTAGAGGTAAGGCTGGCCGCACACTAGCGACACGACGACGTCATGTCGACGGATGGAAGTGAGCAGAGTATTGCTGTGCTCCCGCTTCTGCAGGTACTCATTGCTTTCTCCGGTGACTCTGATTGGCCATCAGAATTCCAGCCACCGGAAGAGCCGTACTGCGCTCGTTAAACAACCTTCATGGTCGTTACCCTCGTTCTCGACGAAAACCTTTACGTAACAGGTCATCAACAACTGCAGTGACCACTGAGTGCTTCATACTCACCTAGTGTGCTCTGGTGGTTGAGGTGGCCAGTAAGAGCCTATAGTGTCAATCTGACGGTGTACAGTGTGCTTTTAGCATAACACTTAGCCTTAGATATAAGATAAAGAACGTAAAGAATCTCGAAATATGCAACCCATTTGAGTACTACTTCTACACACCCATGTCATGAGACCACGCCACCAATCCCCCCCCCCCCAACCCCCTTCACCGTACACCACCCACCACACACACACACATTACATTTCCTCTCCCTCTCTTTCCATCTCTCTCCCTCGCTTTACCACGCTTTCCCTCGCTCTCCCTCTCTCTCTCACTCTCCTTCTCTCCCTCCCTCCCTTACTCCATCCCTCTCCCTCCCTCCCTCCCTTACTCCATCCCTCTCCCTCCATCCATCCTTCCTTCCCAACCGCCACCGGCTAACCCATCCACCGTACCACCATCTCTCAGCACACACACACACACACCCAGGGGCACAGTACACACAGATTTGGTAGCACCTTTGTGAGAAACTGACCATCCCAAACCTCACTCCTCACCTTCCTATCCCCTCACTTCCTACTAACCCCCCAAAGGGTAACACCCACTCTCCCACCTCCCTCTTTTTCAACCCTACCTCACTCTCTTTCATTCTTTCTCACCCTCTCTTACTCTTTCTCTCTCGCTCTCGCTATATCTCTCTTTCCCTCTCTATCCCTCTTTCTCTCTTGCTCTCTCTCTCTCTCTCTCTCTCTCTCTCTCTCTCTCTCTCTCTCTCTCTCTCTCTCTCTCTCTCTCTCTCTCTCTCTCTCTCTCTCTCTCTTTCTCCCTCCTCCAGGGCGTTTTAGCGAAATTAAATGCATGGCAATAATGACCCTACATGGGAGTAATGAGCATGGATAATGATTGGTTAGGGGCGCTGCCCAGACACACACACACGCTTCTGGTTGGCCAAAAACCTCCAAGTTTAATGGTTGTCTAATCCCCTAAATGTCTGGATGCCTCCCCCACAAAACGTTATTACAACGTTGCTAGAACATATCATAACGTTAAAAGAAAGTTGTTATTACATTGCGTGTTTGCTGGACAGGACTTACAAGAAGTTTCATATAATTCGTAAGTAGAATACTTGTGCAGCATGTGGAAGTCGGAAGGGGGAACGAAAAAGGTGGCAATAGAAACAGTTCGACTTAAATGCGAGGATCAACTCCAACATCCTACGAGGCAGGAGGACCTGCATGGTACCTAGCTGTCTCTATACCTAGGCTATCATTGTATCCTCTTGATAGATGTGCACCTGGATAATTGACTGAACCAGTCGACAAATATTGTCTCTTACTTTGGTTGTGTGGTGGTCCAACTGTGCAACTCTCAACTTTGCATCATGCATCATACATCATATATATATATATATATATATATATATATATATATATATATATATATATATATATATATATATATATATATATATATATATATATATATATATATATATATATATATATATATATATATATATATATATATATACATAACATAACACGAGAACATTAATCATCAGCTGCCCTTGTCAGTATATTCTCCATTCCAGTCAACATAGCCCAACTAACACACAACTTAACAGCAACGCTTTAGCAAGACTGTGGTTTCGTTGCTTCGACGTTGAAGATATCATCCCTGCAGTGGGCAAAACATTTTTCAAGTAATGTTTAATCAGTGTTCAAAATGTTCTTTCCCCAGTATTTGCGCACTGGGATTTTTGTTTTTTACAACGTTTTAGAATCGTGGTAGCAAAGTTGCGGGAACTTTTTGCAATAACTATGATATGTTGTGATACATTTTTGCAGTGTCTAATTAATATCGTGGCAATGTTTTTGCAGTGTCAAAGTTATATTGTAGTTACTTTTTATAATGTAACATAACATGATTGCTATGGTTTGGCAATGTCAAAAGTATCGTTGGAGCAACGTTTTAACAATATATAAGGAACGATGTGGTAACGTTTTGGTAATGTTCAAGTAACGTTGAGGCAAAATTTTTACTACGTCAAGGTAAAGTTGAGGTTACATTGTGTGGTTGCCGGGATGAAAGTACGACCCAGGCAATACTCGCATTTCATTTTCAATGGCCTCTCACATACACATTTGCGGCTCTTGCTGGGAAAATATAACCCAAATGTTTACCGTTGGTAACAATGCCTGGGTGTATAATACAATACCTGTGTCGACATTTATAATGAGTTGGCAATACAGCAGTCTATTGTTGGTGATATAGTAGTGTAGAGTCAGCAATTCAGTAGTGTATTATTGGTGATAGAATAGTGTATTTTTGGATATAAGTTCCTTTGACTTGGGAACTTATAGGTATATCCTGTAGCTTCAACCATCAGCTTTAACCAGTAATCTTAACCTCTAGCCTTAACCTCTAGTCTCAGCCTGTAGCCACAACCTGAAATCTCAACCAGTAAGCAACCAGACCTCACGCTTAATACGCAACAATTTCGACGCAATGGGCCACACAACACCCGTGGAGGCCACACAACACCCGTGGAGGCCACACAATACCCGCGGAGGCCACACAACACTCGTGGAGGCCACACAACACCCGTGGAGGCCACACAATACCCGCGGAGGCCACACAACACTCGTGGAGGCCACACAACACCCGTGGAGGCCAAACAACACCCGTGGAGGTCTCACAACACCCGTGGAGGCCACACAACACCCGCGGAGGTCACACAACACCCGTGGAGGCCACACAACACCCGTGGAGGCCACACAACACCCGCCGAGGCCACACAACACCCGCGGAGGCCACACAACACCCGCGGAGGCCACACAACACCCGCGGAGGCCACACAACACCCGCGGAGGCCACACAACACCCGTGGAGGCCACACAACACCCGCGGAGGCCACACAACACCCGCGGAGGCCACACAACACCCGCGGAGGCCACACAACACCCGCGGAGGCCACACAACACCCGCGGAGGCCACACAACACCCGCGGAGGCCACACAACACCCGTGGAGGCCACACAACACCCGTGGAGGCCACACAACACCCGTGGAGGCCACACAACACCCGCGGAGGCCACACAACACCCGTGGAGGTCTCACAACACCCGTGGAGGCCAAACAACACCCGTGGAGGTCTCACAACACCCGTGATGGCCACACAACACTCGTGGAGGCCACACAACACTCGTGGAGGCCACACAACACCCGTGGAGGTCTCACAACACCCGTGGAGGCCACACAACACCCGTGGAGGCCACACAACACCCGTGGAGGCCACACAACACCCGTGGAGGCCACACAACACCCGTGGAGGCCACACAACACCCGTGATGGCCACACAACACCCGTGGAGGCCACACAACACCCGTGGAGGCCACACAACACCCGTGGAGGCCACACAATACCCGTGGAGGCCACACAATACCCGTGGAGGCCACACAATACCCGCGGAGGCCACACAATACCCGTGGAGGCCACACAACACCCGTGATGGCCACACAACACCCGTGGAGGCCACACAATACCCGTGGAGGCCACACAACACCCGTGGAGGCCACACAACACCCGTGGAGGCCACACAATACCCGTGGAGGCCACACAACACCCGTGATGGCCACACAACACCCGTGGAGGCCACACAATATCCGTGGAGGCCACACAATACCCGTGGAGGCCACACAATACCCGTGGAGGCCACACAACACCCGTGATGGCCACACAACACCCGTGGAGGCCACACAATACCCGTGGAGGCCACACAACACCCGTGGAGGCCACACAACACCCGTGGAGGCCACACAACACCCGTGATGGCCACACAACACCCGTGGAGGCCACACAATACCCGTGGAGGCCACACAACACCCGTGGAGGCCACACAACACCCGTGGAGGCCACACAACACCCGTGATGGCCACACAACACCCGTGGAGGCCACACAATACCCGTGGAGGCCACACAACACCCGTGGAGGCCACACAATACCCGTGGAGGCCACACAATACCCGTGGAGGACTCACAATATCCGTGGAGGCCACACAATACCCGTGGAGGCCACACAATACCCGTGGAGGACTCACAATACCCGTGGAGGTCACACAATACACGTGGAGGCCTCTCAACACCCGTGGAGGCCACACAACACCCGTGGAGGCCACACAACACCCGTGGAGGCCACACAACACCCGTGGAGGCCACACAACACCCGTGGAGGTCACACAACACCCGTGGAGGTCTCACAACACCCGTGGAGGTCTCACAACACCCGTGGAGGTCACATAACACCCGTGGAGGTCTCACAATACCCATGAAGGTGACCTGATACCCAAGGACGCGACCTCCACACTGCCCGTATAGCTGACAGCAGCCAAAGCACCAGCTAATTGAAGACACATTACCAAGAAAGTTGGAACCTCAGACAATCGCAATCCGAATCCCATCAAAGGGAGTTGAGTGGCTCTATTGTCAGGAATCCCTGATGAGTTGACGGTGTTGTTTGTGTCTCGCCGCTTGCAGCCTCACTAGACTAATGAGGAAGGGTAGAAAGGACTATGTCAGGTGATATACATTAACATAGGAATGCTCACTATCTGCCTAAATAATTTATCAGTCACACACACAAATATATATACATCAATACCAATAAGAGAGAGTCATCAATCTGTTTGTGTGTCCAAAGTTGGAGGCCAGGCACTTGGGGCTAGCCTCACCCAAATTTGCAGGGTGATTGGTCTCGGGTACGGGACGGACATAGGCTGATCGGGATATGCCTAAGTGTTTATTGTGTTTTAAAGTGAGGGGAATATAAAGGTTGCATGCTTGCAGTGTGTCTTGTTATGCATTCATTTTATTTCTGGTGAGACTGCACCCATCAACATGTGTGTAGTGCTAGTTATTATGCGGTGTTTAAGCACCGACCATCCCAACTATAGGCCAGGCTTTCGAGAGGTAGGTACACGTTAGAACCTAAATGTCCTGGACGACTGTTTGACTTTTAAAAATAATAATGTTTCACAGTCTGAAATAGTATTTATTTGCCTTAAATTCATGGCGATTATGTAACTTATTTCTACGTTCAGGATAATATCTTGGCGCACAAATGTCGACCAGTTATACATGCAGTTCTCGGGTCTATTTATACACTTGGTAGATGGACAAATCTCGATTTGTTTTGTTTTTTTAAATAAAAAAATAGAAGTGGACTTTTACAAGCGATCAACTATGACACGAGAATATACGGTATTTAACAAATTAAAGTGTGCCAGTGTGGTGCTTGTGGTGAGGTGTCAGAATGTGGTGCCAGTGTGGTGCCTGTGGTGAGGTGCCAGAGTGTGGTGCCTGTGGTGAGGTGCCAGTGTGGTGCCTGTGGTGAGGTGCCAGAGTGTGGTGCCTGTGGTGAGGTGCCAGAGTGTGGTGCCTGTGGTGAGGTGTCAGAATGTGGTGCCTGTGGTGAGGTGCCAGAGTGTGGTGCCTGTGGTGAGGTGCCAGAGTGTGGTGTCTGTGGTGAGGTGCCAGAAATGGTGTGTCAGAGTATGGCCGCGGTGGTAATGTTCCAGTGGTGAGAAGCCGAATTACGGTGGTAGCTGTGAAGGGCAGGCAGAGAGGCAGCAGTTGTGAAGTGCAATAAGGAGTGCCAGAATGAGGTGGCACTTCCCTGATGTAAAGGTAAGGCGTAAGTGGTAATTCTGGTGTTACTTTGAAGAGGGAAATGGGTTCTTCAGGGTGATGATTGGCACTCACGAGGGTGGAAATCTTGGTGAGGGGAGATCTTGGTGAGGGGAAGATCTTGGTGAGGGGAGATCTTGGTGAGGGGAGATCTTGGTGAGGGGAGATCTTGGTGAGGGGTAGACCATGGTGAGGGGAAGATCTTGGTGAGGGGAGATCTTGGTGAGGGGAGATCTTGGTGAGGGGAGATCTTGGTGAGGGGTAGACCATGGTGAGGGGAAGATCTTGGTGAGGGGAGATCTTGGTGAGAGGGAGATCTTGGTGAGGGGTAGACCATGGTGAGGGGAGATCTTGGTGAGAGGGAGATCTTGGTGAGAGCTGGCGAGGATAAGGTTATTATGAGTGTGGGACGAAATGATGTCCAGTCGTACGGATCGTTGGGGGATCGAACACCGACCTCCAGTAAATGAGGCAATTGCTGTTCTGACCAGAAAAAGTGCTGAAAATGGTTATAAATATTAATCTGGTCTGATGTGGTTGAACCTACACTGAACCTTCGTGTGAAAGATTAGCAGCCAGTGGAGACGGCATCAAACGTGTCGAAAAAGACTACCGGAGATGGAGGATAGGTTTGATCAGGTGGTAGTTCAGGTATCATACCAGGTTACCTGCTCCATGTTTACTACTAGAGACTATATTTCATCTTAACTACATGAAGCTTATGATGATACACCCATATAAGTCTCAAATATACACAGGTGAGCGACCATGCGTCAAACCCCCAGAGTACACACCGGGGAGAAGCCTTGTAGAACTTTAGCGTGAATGCCAAGCATGCAATGTGGTTGACTCAAGGAAATATATCATATTTTTTCCAGAAACGATCGAGGGGTCGAGAGAGTGTGCTGAAGGCTTGGTGTCGTGCTCCTCACTGGGTAATAACACGAACAGATTATACCCCATGACACAGCTCTCTATCATCTACACAGATTTCCCAGTTTCTCCTGTGTTGATATATAGTATTACGATGCTCAAACATGCAAGTGTTCCTCCTTAAGCTGATTTTTGCTCCTCAGTTCGTGAAACAGTTTCCTAACACTTGTGAGTCTTCGTTCACATTATTTGATGTTAGTTACTTGCTGCCTCATTTATGGACATTGATTGGGTCCTTGAATTCGAACCATGAGGGCTTCAACAGTTACAATATATACTAATGTATATATATAAAACGAAAATCCTCCACCTCCATTCCCGACGATAAAAATCCATCTTGTCTTCATTGCAAGCAGTATAAATAACACGAGCGGGGCACTGAACTCAGGGAGACGTTGCCCCACACTTCTCAAGTCAACAGCACGCCAGATTACACCAGAACAACAGATATAATCCCACAGAGACGCACGGAGTTCAAACTTCAGCCAGTTACTTACCGCTAGACTGCAATCATCAGGGTTAAAATCCGCACGAAAGATTCTCAGAACCAAGTCTATGTAGCCAGGCAGTTACACCCCCCTCTCGCGTCCGCCAAACAGGCGTCTGGCTTCCTTCTCAAGCACACACACACACACACGGAAGACTAGTCAAACTATCCAGATGATGGATTATCCAAGCAACCAGCCATTGAGTCAGTCAAATGACTGACTGATTCAGTCATTGAGTCATCCAATTTTAAAGATAGCAAGACAACCAATCATTAAATCATTCAGATGGCAAGCTCTAGAATCAGGCAGCCAGTGAGTCACTCAGATGGCCAGTTGTCCCGACAGAGGACCGGCAGACATATTGCGAGCTATTTCGGCTGGCAGCTAGCTGGCAAGCAAATTAGCCAGATGGGACGACATCCAAACCACTAAGCCGACATCCAGCAATCCAGTTAAACAGTCAGCAAACCTGTTAATGACCCAGCTAGACACCCAGCCAGCCAGAACCCAACATATGAGGACTAAGCAGAAGACAAGCATTAACCCATATGTCAGACCCTCACTCTCCGTCCCGGTCTATCCTACCGCCACTCCGTAAAAAACACAACTGTTTGCCTGAGCCACAAACGTACGAACCCAAGCCTCCCACCTAACCTCTCGAGGCCATCGCATACAAAACATCAATATCACGGTGTCTTATTTTTTGTTATTACGTCGTCTTTTTAACGGATGGGTCTGTACTATTAACAAATTTGACGTATTAGTCACATCCCTGGTTGCTCAATGTCACAACAGGACCACCAGTCACATCCCTGGTTGCTCTGTGTCACAACAACACCACCAGTCACATCTCTGGTAGTTCTGTGTCACAACAGGACCACCAGCCACATCCCTGGTTGTTCTGTGTCACAACAGGACCACCAGTCACATCCCTGGTGGCTCTGTGTCACAACCACAGCAGCATCAGCTTGTGTTACAGCTTGCAGGTTACATTCAATTCAAAATTATTTTATACTAGCCCTAACTTTCCAAAGCAACCTTCCCCTGTCCCCTCGTCCTCCCTACCATTCCCCCCCCCCCCTCCCTCGTCCTCCTGTCCTCCCCACCATTCCCCCCTCCCTCGTCTGATGCATTCCCAAATGATCTGATGTTCCCATCAGAAAATTGGGAACATCAAATGATCTGATGTACCCATCACTGAAAAATAAGAACAGTTAAAAAACGAAATAAAAAAAAAACTATACTCATGAAATGAATGGTATGATAAACAACACAGCTCAATTCCAACGCAATGTCATACAAAATAATTAAATCAAAATGAAAATAAATCGAAAATTCAGTTTATCAATGAAATCGGAAACATTGAAATGGAATCGTAACATATTTAGTATAGCATGTGTTGCTCTTATGCGAAACAGGTGGAGCTTTTTTTTTTTTTTGGGGGGGGGGGAGTTTTTATCTGTCACAGTTGTGGCATCTATACTTAAGAAAAAGTATTAGAAAAACAGTTAAAAAACAGAACGTAAAACAATATAAAAATACTCTATATTCACAAAATGAACGGTATGGGAAACCACACAGCTCAATTCCAATGCAATGTCACACAAAATAATTAAATCAAAATGAAAATATATTGAAATCTATGAAAATTAAATCTATTAATGTGTGTGTTGCTTTACACGTGCAACAGATGGTGCTGTTTCTAAAAAAAAGAATATTTTTACCTGTCACAGGTATGGCATCTATACTTATACTTGCGAAATGAATGGTATGGTAAACAACACAGCTCAATTCCAACACAATGTCACTCAAAATAATTAAATAAAAATAAAAATAAATTGAAATCTATGAAAATTCAATTTATCGATGCAATTGAAAACATTGAAATGGAATCATAACATATTTAGTATAGCGTGTGTTGCTATTACCTGCAACAGATGGGGCAGTTTAAAAAAAAAGCATGTTTCTATCTGTCACAGGTGTGGCGTCTATGTAGTAGGTATATAAAAACACGTACGTATTCGAATGGAACGTTGTGTCAAAATTTCAAAGCAATCGGTGAAGAACTTTCGGAAATTATCGCGTGCGTTGCTCTTACGTCCAACAGATGGCGTTGTTTTTTAAAAAGCATGTTTTTTTCCTGTCACAGGTGAGGCCTGTATATAGTCGGTATATAAAAACATGCACCTATTCGAAAGTAATGTGTCAAAATTTCAAAACAAGCGATATATTGGTTTCGAAGATTTCCCTTTCATGAAAAACATATGAAAAACACAGTTTTTGGAAAAAAAGCATGTTTTTTCCTGTCACAGACGTGACATCTACATAGTATTCATATAAAAACCCGCTCGGATGTAGATGGAACGTTTTGTGAAAATTTCAAAGCAATCGGTGAAGAGCTTTCAGAGATTAGCGATTTTGAACAAACGAACATTTACTTTTTTATTTATATAGATTTCAGTTTGATATGCTGATATATTGATATTTATATTTATGTTTGACTTTGATATGCAAGTTGCATGGTCACCATCAAGTAACACTCGCTTTGTTCATTTAATCTCTGGAAAAAAATATTTGAAGATTTGTACTTTGTGTTTAGTTGGTTTCTGACCATAATAAATTCACTGTTATTGGAAATATTTTAATGGGTGTTTAGCAAGATTGTTTTGATGTAAGTTATGAGGACATTGATGAAGGTGTCAGCCTCAAGTTGTCAAGACTGATCAGAAGTAACTGTGGTGTCCTGGACACTGATGCTGGGCTGATGCTTGTGGTAGGCAGAATGACTGTTCTACCTACTCTGATCATTCATCCAGGAAGATCCCTTGATCGTACCGTGATTTTATTTCCATAAGAACAAATCCCTTGTGGATTTGTTCTTATGGAAATGTAATCCGAAAAATAGAATGGGGAGATGTCAACGTTCGGAAGTGAAACAAAGGTGAAGCCATTCAATAGAACGTCTTAATGTAAAATGTCAGAATTTCTCACTCGTGGTACGACGTGTGTATCTAATGAGAGCGTAACCCTCGAGGTGTAGCACTCGAGGAGCAGTAAACGCATCGGGAGACTCCGGATATTGAGACTCACCATCATTGAGCCTCCACCGTTCCCTCCGGGAGGCATAATAACACACGGGAATACAGTCATATACTAATTACATTTACATTTACACCAAACTGGGATTAGCCCCCGTGGCCGACCCTTCTTGCCCACACGGAGCACGTACAGGGTTGAGGGCGCCAGGGAGGCATACGAGCACATTCATGGGAATAGGATGCTTGCAGGAGCCCCCAGCTGGCGGAGGTCCTACAAGCACATCAGGGAAGTGCGGGACACGCCCACCAAGAGGTATTATGTTTGCTGAGAGTCAGTCTGGAAAGTGTCTCTCTGGATTAATCATCTTCTGTGCTTAGGGCTAGCCTTATAAGAACATAAGAATAAAGGTAACTGCAGGAAGCTTATTGGCCCATAAGATTGATTGATGAAGATTAAGCCACCCAAATGGTAACACGGGCATGGATAACCCGTAAAGGACTTTATTGGTCCATACGAGGCACCTCCTATTTATAACCACCCAATCCCACTCATATACATGTCCAACCCACATTTGAAACAATCAAGAGACCCCACCTCCACCACGTTATATGGTAATTGGTTCCACAAATCAACAATCCTGCCACTGAACCATATTTACCCAGTTCATTGCTAAATCTAAAACTAAGACGCTTGGGGTTAGCCTCACCCAACTTTGCTGTACGAATGGTCTACGGTACAGAACGAACATAGGCTGCCCGGGGTCGGCCCTATTAGCAAATTATGTTGGACCAAATAACCCCCCCCCCCCCCGCAGGGGTGAAATGGGGCTGACATAGTCCCTAGACTCTGATATAAACTATAAACATTCCTTTGCCCTTAGCTAGATCTTGACACACACCATGCAGCCCTTCATATAGTCTTGGCCAGCTGCAGAAAGCCAGATGTACCGGGGGGGGGGGGTGACAGATGGAGAGGGGGAGAGGTGAGAGACAGGGAGAGGTGAGAGAGGGGATAGGTAAGAGATGAGGAAAGGGGAGAGAGGGAGGGAAAATGATAGAGAGGGGTGGAAAGCGTGACTTGGTGTGAGAGGGGGGGAAGAGGGGATGATGGGGGAGAAAGATGGAGAGGGGACGAGAGGAAGGGAGCTGGGAAGGCAGGGAAAACAGACATGGATAAAGGAGAGAGGTGAAGGTGGGTGAAGAAAACTATAGAGAAGGAGGGGAAAAGAGGGCAGAGGGTGTGGGGAAATCTGGCTCCAGTATAATACTAAGAAAATGTATAATTATATGAATGTAAAATAATGATAAATTCTAAGATAGCTCGAAGGACCAGAATGAGTTATTAAATGAGAAAATCAGTGATTTAAAGATCTATGATTATATAAATAAATTCTATTAATTAAGCAATGACTGTAAATGATATAATTCTAGAGCCAGCCTCCCATGACACATTTTGGGGGGGGGGGTATTCTATAAGATTAATCTACGTGGAACATATTATGCAATAATAATAATAAGTATAATATGCACACACATAGATAATGAGTAAAATATGTAATGCAAAGTACTACTGCAATGTGAAGATTAATAATGCATAAATGGCATTATCAGATATATAGATATATGTATATGGATTCTGAATAATAAGGTACTATCTACAATGAAAACTGATTATATCTCAGCTGTGACAGGGGACGTAGATGCAGTCTACTGTACGCCAGGCTGGAAACAGTTTGAGAGAATGTTACTTGGCACACGTGAGGGTATGGCGGTCACACGCTTCCTCAGGGGTGTTGCGCCATGCTGCAATAATGATAATTCCGTAATTTCCACCTCCAAGCTAGTATTCATTCACATATACGGTAATATCTAAATATTTGGAGGGGAAAGAGCTGCACTTACATGAGATTATTTTTACGCCCACATCATAACGACATGGCACCTACATGATCTTATTTAAGAGCTCGTTAAATAGAACAAATGAGGTAAAAATGCCTACCGAATTGGTGTCCGTGATTCTGGTAAGCTGTGTCCTCAATCTAACGTCTAAGGATGTAAAGATGTCTTCAGGATGGTAAGATTTGTTGGACCGCTACGGAGCACCACTTGTTGACCGCGAATATGGCGAGAGTCCTCTCCCTTCCCAAAGTCGCGCATGCGCAATAGCTCGCCGTGAGGATTCGAGCATAAATTATATTTATTTATTAACGCTAAATAGGGAAAGGTGGCGTGTATGAACGCTCTTCATGGTTCAGATTAATTCTTTATGCGGTGATGTTTGATTCTCACAGTGCACGTCAGTTAATGTAGACGGCACAAATAAAACAATGCGGGCTTGGTGGTGGAAATGATGTTAGATTATGATATGATTTACTGGAACAGCGATTAAGCTGGGTAAAGAAATTCCAGTAAACTATTGTATACTAAAAGTAAACCTATTACTAAATTATTATTCCTAATAAAGGAAAGTAAATGGTTACATTGATGTTAGATCTACAGGTATGTGGAAATTTTATCCCCCTTGCGTGGCTGACGCAACACTACACAATTCTAGGAGAAATTACATGATGTTCCACAACCTAATACAGTAAATTCTACAATACTAAACTACGTATTAGTAGTGTTAGTCAATTATTACGCTTAATACTTTTTTTTTAGATATATACAAGAGTTGTTACATTCTTGTACAGCCACTAGTACGCGTAGCGTTTCGGGCAGGTCCCTGGAATACGATCCCCGGCCGCGAAGAATCGTTTTTTCATCCAAGTTCACATTTTACTGTTGCGTTAAACAGAGGCTACAGTTAAGGAATTGCGCCCAGTAAATCCTCCCCGGCCAGGATACGAACCCATGACATAGCGCTCGCGGAACGCCAGGCGAGTGTCTTACCACTACACCACGGAGACTGTGTAAACTGTGACATACATACAGGAAATTTATTCTGTTGTATTAAGGATTAATAAATGAATATTAGATGTGAATGAACCCTAATACAGGAAATACATCCTGTTGTATTAGGGACGAAAATAACTGTTGGAAATTTCCAACAGAGGGCGAAGATAGGGAAATGGCGAGAGGAGGGAGGGCAGAGAGAAAGAGGAAAATGTTGGAGCTGGAAAGGAACAAAGGAAAAGAAGGCAAAGCAAGGGGAGGGAAAGAGAGGGGGTAGGGTAAGGACAGGAAAGTGGGGTGGTATGGGCGTGGGAAAGAAAAAAAAACGAGAGAGAAGATGAGAAAATGACCACTGAAGACATTCACATGCTCGGAAACCACACTTTCTCTCTCATATATGATGGTCAGGGCAATGTTCCACCTGACTCCCCTCACACACACACACACACACTCACACACACACACACACACACACACACACACACACACACACACACACACACACACACACACACACACACACACACACTCACACACACACACACACACACACACACACACACACACACACACTCACACACACACACACACACACACACACACACACACACACACACACACACACACACACACACTCACACACTCACACACTCACACACACACACACACACACCGCTTACACAGCGTTGTTTGTGCTAGTCTTAAAGTCTTACACTCTTCTGACATCGTTATTTGTTCTATTCTTTCATTGTTACAGAGTTCTAAGAACGTTATTTGTTTTTCTTACGTTGTTACAGTCTTCTAACTACGCTATTTGTTCTATTCTCGCGTTATTACAGAGTTCTAACTACGTTATTTGTTCGCTTATTGCGTTGTTATAGTCTTCTAACAGCGTTGTAGCGTTAAAATAACGTTGCCGTTACGTTCTGTGTACTGGGTTATGTATTATATTCCACACAACGCTCCGTTACCTCCTTATCCGCGGGTGTGATGGATCTTCATTCAAACTCTCCCATCCTCTCAAGATGCTTCATTATCTTCATTATATTAGAACTGACGACTAAGCCTGGGAAGTCCAAAGATTGGGGTTCGATCCTCTATCGTTAGGCCTCGATATTTTATCATATCTTCCAAATAAATACTAAACTGTCCGAATCGAGTTTCGAGATTCCAGTAAACTACTGCACGACATCTGAAGAGTTCTCCAGATGTAGCACTGTCTTGATCCTGTCTCACGTCTGTGGCTAAGATGGCTCAGATATCTGTATGTAATGTTATATATCATGGAGAGGATATTACGACCTTCCTTCCTTGTTCTCCAGTGTTATTCATCATTCTTCCTTGTTCTCTCGTGTTATTCATCATTCTTCCTTGTTCTCCAGTGTTATTCATCATTCTTCCTTGTTCTCAATGGCTCTCTTTCGTTAATCCTTGTTCTCCCACGTGTTCCTTTGCCTTACCTTGTTCTCATCTTCGCTGTACCCGGATACATTAAGGGTTGTAATCAAGCTGGGACTCTCACGTTCCCTGGAGCATGACACATTACCCGGTGGTCTCCTGTGGGTCACTGACACGGGACCTAATAATTAACTACTTATCACCTGTGGATAATGAGGACGATGCACCGCCTTAAGGGCCACGATATCTACATCACATTTTGTAAATATATTTACTTGATATTTCCCGTATTTATTAGTCGTTGGTTTTACTCTTCATCAAAGAACACTTTGTAACATAAAAAATAATATTTATTGTAATAAATAAATTATGAGACCCCTTCAATAAAAATAATCCTAGTTGCATTTTATTGTTTAATTGAGTAAAGGACACTATTTTGGCTCAGTGTGAGTGATGTAAATTGATTTAATTTAATTAACAATTTGAAAAGTGATCCAGTCCAACTAATTACTTGTTTTTTTGATTGAAGAAATGGCTTATTGTTTTTTTGGGCAGTGTCAAAAACCTTTAATATATTCTTGGACTTTGATTTCAATCTTAAAGCACTTAAATCTTGCTTAAAGCACTTATCACTGAGGGAAGAGAAGGCATGAAGAAATCTAATCGTTTTCCTATTCTTTAAAATGTCTCCGTGGACCATCATAGCGTTCACTTGAACGCAACATTACTGAATATGAAACTTTAAGATGTTAGACCTCCTTGCCTATTGTTCTTGCCTATCAACTACTTCACTGTCTATGATATTTTGGAAGACATCTTAAATATTTATCCTAAATTTGCATTTCCATTTGAATAATGAAGAACGTAAATTATACTTATTTATACATATTTATCTTTTAAGCTACATCCCCTATGAATTCATTTCCTCTTCATCCTCATGAAATATATATGTGTTTTAGTTTCCAATTTGGACCTGTTGTCTATATATATATATATATATATATATATATATATATATATATATATATATATATATATATATATATATATATATATATATATATATATATATATATATATATATATATTTATGAATGACTTTAGGTGGACATAAATTGGAGTTTCCTTATATGGGCCCAACAGGACTTCTGCTTTCCTTTATGCTCTTATGGTCCCTGAAGATCTTGAACACAAGTGCAATTTCACCTCCAGGAGTGTAAACATGTTGCCAGGAAGTTTGTGGTGAGGTGTTTGGATAACAGACCGGAAAATCGACCGGCTATTGCTGCCAAAATCTCTAACAGTCAACGGTTTGGTACCCAGGCGACCATGTAGGTATAACTCCACCTGTACCCATTGCGTATCAAAGGCATCACGGCCTCTATTTCGTGGGTGCCCGAGTTACAGGCTGAGGACCTACTGGTAAATATATGGGTGAAGGCCTTCCTTTGAACCAGGCTGGAAGGCGTTACTTTTCCTCTGGGTACAAGTCTGAGAATTCCTTCACGTTCTCGATTTGCGTCGGGGTAGGTATTAAACCACCAGTAATGTGTTATAAAAATAATTATTTATATTGTTGAGACTAAGCATATTCTAGGAATAGCTTCAATTTTTGTTTGCTACACTCATAAGCTATTTGAAATATGTAATATGTGCAAATATGAAATATTTGTAAAATAATCCCAAACACACAAAATTTCAGCAAAATTAAATCATATAGTGCTGCCGCCAGATGACTGAAATTCCTTTAAAAAAGCTGCTTTTTTAACCTTATCAAATAATATAATAGAAAGAGTTCAGATGCTTACCAGAAACTAAGATTACTGAGCTTCGTTCACTGAATTATTTACCTCTTGGGTGGTGTGGAAATACTGCGTTTTATAACATATAAATCTAGATTTGTATCGTCTGGCCGCAACATTAAATATTGTTAATAGGTACTACGAAACAACCATCTTCGGTTGCTTTCGTAAGGACCCTCGACCTCGAGAAAGAAGATATGTAGCATCCGAGGGAACCTTGTAGCGCATCCCCATACACTCACGCATTGTCTTCTACCCCCCACGATATGTTTATAATTTTACTTTGTTTAGAACTTCATTACACAAAATGGGTTACAACATTGGTTACATGCAAGGTACAAGTTGTCAAAGGTTCTCGAGTTCCTCCAGCTCCTCTGATGGCAGGCAGGAACCATGGATGCAGTGTCTCTCTGTATCACTGAAATCATTTACATATATCAGAAACAGTATAGGTCCAAGGACTGGGTATTGGGACTCCACTAGTGACGCCTCGCCACGCCGGGACCTCACCCCTCACAGTGACTCGCTGTTCTGTTGCTTAGGTACTCTCTTCTCCAGAGGGGTACCTTCCCTTTCACTCCTATCTGCATCTTCAGGTTGTTCAGTACTCTCTTATGTACTCTCCTAGTTGTACTTATATAGTTGTCCTTGCAGGGGTGGAGCTCTGGGTCTTTGGACCCGTCTCTCAACTGTCAATCAACTGATTTTTTTTCACATAGACACACACACTCACACACACACACACACACACACACACACACACACACACACACACACACACACACACACACACACACACACACACACACATACACACATACACACATAGATGTGTGTATGTTTGTGTAAGTACACAAATTAGTCCTAATATTGTGATTCAGTGATAGTTTCTTCGAATTAGCTTATCATAATATTAAGAGTCTATTTGATATGAGAGATACAGAGTTTACTAACAACATACATAAGACCATCCGTCTGGGTTGTTACCAAGGTATATATGTAAGAGTTATAATCTCATTCTCACACCCATCATTATTCTCTCTCTCTCTCTCTCTCTCTCTCTCTCTCTCTCTCTCTCTCTCTCTCTCTCTCTCTCTCTCTCTCTCTCTCTCTCTCTCTCTCTCTCTCTCTCTCTTTCTCTCTCTTACACACACAAACACACACCAAAGGTTACCGAATAGGAGATGAAGTCCTAAACGAAGCGGACAGAGAGAATGATCTTGGAGTTGATATCCCCCATCCTGTTTCCTGAAGCCCACATAAAAGAATAACATCTACGGCATACGCGAGGTTGGTTAACATCAGAACTGCCTTCAGAAACCTGTGTAAGGAATCATTCAGAACCTTGTATACCACATATGTAAGATCAATCCTGGAGTATGCGGCCCCAGCATGGAACCCGCATCTTGTCAAGCACAAGACGAAGCTAGAAAAAGTTCAGAGGTATGCCACTAGGCTAGTCCCGAAACTACGAAGCATGAGTTACGAGTAAAGGCTGCATGAAATGCACCTCATGTCGCTGTAAGATAGGAGAGCTTGGGGAGACATGATCACTACATACAAAATTTTAAGAGCAATCGACAGGGTAGATAAAGATAAATTGTTTAATAAATTCGGGGGTACACAAACAAGGGGACACAGGTGAAAACTCTGTAGTTTCCCAAAGTACCCAAATGAGCCATAGGGACGTTAGAAAGAACTTTTCTCAGTTCTTAGCATCTGAGTAATTAACAGATGAAATGCATTAGGCAGTGAAGTGGTGCCTAAATGGTGACTGTCAACACCAGTTGACAGTTGAGAGGCGGAGCCAGAGGTCAACCTACGCAAGCAAAACTAGGTGAGTACACCTTTGCCTCCCTATCTCTCGCCCATCACTCTAAGGAACATGTTGATGGATCCACACGAGTAATGCCCCCATATGATATACACTCCACAGTGTTATGATTAGTGATGAGGCACGTCCTATACAACCCAAACTGTGAAGCAACACTTCCTCTCGAGGTGCAACATCTTACGCAACACTGCCATATCTCCTGCCATGTCTCTAGCCACGTATCCTGCCACGTCATTTGGCTCTCTGAGAACATTCTCTTTTAACATATAATGCAACATTTATTTTTGGGTTCTAGACCATAACTTGGGTTTGGGTGTTATACAACAAATAAGGGTTTGGAGTCTACCCAACGAGCAGTGTTTGTATTCTACCCGTCGTGCTGGGTTTGGATTATACCCAGCCGAGCAGGATTTGTTTTCTAAGCAACTAGTAGGGTTAGGAGTGTTCCCCATCTAGCAGGGGTTTTGATTTTTCACTAAGACCATAAGTTTGAACTCTACACATTTAGCAAATTTTGGATTGCACCTATCTAGAAAGGTTTGGATTCTATACACCAAACAGAGTTTGGATTCCACACAACTAGCAATAGTTTAAATTCAACACATCAAACTTGTTTTGGATTCCACTGAATTAGGAGGGATTTGGAGTATACGCAATTTAAATGTTTTTTATTCTACACAACCAACAGAAGTGTTTCTACGGAACCAGCAGCTGTTTGGATTCTATACAGCCAGCAATAATTTTGATTCTACACAACCAGCAGGATTTTGGATTCTACACAACCAGCAAAGGTTTGGATTATACACAACTAACAAGTTTCGGATTCTACACAACGAGCAGAGTTTTGTTTCTACCAAATTAACATGACTTGGATTCTATCCAACCAGAAACCTGGTTGTACAAAACAAGCAGTGTTTGGATGCTACAAAACAAGTAAGGTTTGGATTTAACAAAACTAGAATCATTTTTTTGCTATTAGGAATAACTCGTCGGGAATCACAAATAATATTTCACACCTGACCATCATCGACTATGAAAATCGGAAAGGGGTGTCAATAATTACTAATTTTTCTTAATTATTTAACTTAGGCCACTTGTACTGGACGGTACAAGCACTCGCAAATTTTGGGTGCAATATGAGGATATCCTCAAGAACACGAGAGAGAATAAAGTAATTGCAAAGCTCCAGGTATCTCATGCTAACGGGTCTGAATCGTCTGATAACTGGGCATTCGGTGATGTAGTGTGCAAGCTTATGCCCCAGTTCTTGCTTACAGAGCTTGCACCTGGAGTTCTCAGGATTGGGAGATCCTTCACCTGTAGCCACCTGCCACAGGTAACGGTAACCCAACCTGATCCTGGCAACCACTGTGCCGCACAGTCTGGTGGACGTTTTGTGCTGCCCATAAACATATCTTTCAGATCTGAACAAATCATAGCTTTTAATACTCGTGCTTTCAGGTCGTTGTGAGTCAGTAATTTCTCTCCTATGAGACCTGAGTGTTTGGACCAATATAGTTTTGGCAGCAGAGATGGGGATACCTTGGTCTTTACTTTACATTTGGGATACAGAGGACAGTATGTCTATTTCGCCAGCCGCTACCATTTCCCGGTACGACGATTTTTGCCCTTAGGTAGAGTATACGCCTAAATGCGACGTTCTATAAGACGGACGGGTAGCAACCCGTCCTCGATCTAAGTCCGTTCCATTGAGCGGTCGACCCCAAAGAAGCATTCATCAATTTTAACATGCTGTTCCTTCAAAATAGGAATTTTCACAAAAATAAATTAATATTGTTATATATTAACATACTGTACATATTTAGGCATTAGTTGGGTTAGGTTAGATATTTAGGTTCTCTTAGCGATTATTTATATTTGTCGTGGGTTGGACACGTATACGAGTGGGGTTGGGTAGTTGTAAATAGGAGCTGCCTCGTATGGGCCAACAGGCCTTCTGCAGTTACCTTACCTTTATTCTTATGTTCTTAGTACACGAGTGAAGCATTTACGGCGTTGTGGGGCGAACAAAAGTTGTAAGCGAAGTACATGTTCCGGAAATGTTCGGACGTCATCAATTGTGAGTCGTGTGTAAATCGTTTTTCACTCATAAACAAGGGGTTTGGCGGGTGCATGGAATTGACTTTGGCCTTTGTTTATGAGGACGGGCTGAAACATGCTACGAGACCTATTTCTCTGTCAACCCGCAGCCCGCCCTCTAAACAAAGACGCAAAAGTGATTCCATGCACCCGCCAAACCCGCTGTTCATGAATGAAAAACGGTTTACAGACGACGCACGACTGATGACATCCGAACACTTCCGGAACAAGTGCGTCACTGGCGAATTTTGTTCAAACCACAATGGTGTAAATGCTTCACCCACGTACTACAAATACAAATAATCGCCAACTGAACCTAAACACCTAACCTAACCTTTGCCAATATATATACACAATATGCTAATATATCATGATATTAATTTATATTTATAAAATTCTCGTTTTGAATGAACAGCATATTGATAATGTCATCTTTTGCTCCTAGATGGCATACTTGCCTTTTTCTATAGCTGTAAAAATGATAGATCATTCGCATTGACTTAGTTTCTTCATGTATTTCTTCATTTTAAAGTTCTTGACTAAACAGTGTTACAGCTTAAGGAATGATACGTTTTAAGAATACAAGAATTCAAAGTGCTCTCGTATATATTTGGTTAATAACATAATGACTATTAGTCATCATATTACTGTGACAGGTAAAGTCACACATTAAGAGAGGTGAGAAGTCACACGTTAAAGCGAGGTGAGGAAAAAAGGCACACATTAAGAGAAGTGAGCATGTGATAGTGAAGCAGTGATAAGGCCGTTATATTAATCACGGTGGAAGAGCTTGACGGTGATTTCTTTGAAGTTAGGAAGGCGGTGGAAGATGCGTTCATCGTCAACACGACGATCCAGGGGGTAGCCGTGGGGTCGCTTGTCGGGATACACTCCTCGGTAGCCATAGTGGTTGAATTTGGTGTTTGTGTGTAGATCATCTACAGCAGCGTCGGCCTCGCCGTCAGTGAGAGCCACAACTATATCGAATTCAAGTCCTTGGTTGTTTCCCTTGGGCAGTAGGAACCTGTTGGGCAGTCCAAGAGCACTCACATACTCGTGAAGGTCCAGCTTCCTACCATTCGAGAGCGCCTCTTCGGTTCTGTCCATCAAATAGTGGAATTCAGGAATGTCGGGAACAGTAACTGATGAATCTCGAGATTTGCGGTGGATCTTGTTCTCGCCAGGCTTCACTGTAAACAAATTGGGACAAAATTGGATATTAGTTTAAAACATTCAATTTTTTTTTTTAAATTTGATGAAATACATACTTATATTTTTATCAGCAATAAAAGTTTTTCGAAATATGTAGTATATATCATTTAAATAACATTTGTGAAAATTAAAAGCTTTAAAAATAACTCTTACATTTTATCCAGAACTTGTCAAGCTCGATGGCGTTCCAGCGTCCATCATTAAAGGAGTATTCAAGGCCGTTGTTGTCCTTGTGTGGCCAGCCGAAGATGCGAACTGTAGTCAGGACTTCGTGATCATTGTGGTTGTCGATATCGATGTTGAAAGTGAAATCTTCATGATTCAGACGAGGTATATAAGTTGAAATTTCCACATCATCGATATCTACAGTGTCATCAACTGCATTGATCAAACTGTACTCAAAATCTTCGAAATAAGTTTGGAGAAGGCCACTAGTACAGAAGTTTTCAATTTCCACACCAGGGAAAAGCAGCTCCTCTTTAGTGTATGGAGGGAGACTGTCCCTGTGTTCCCTAAATATGTTATCCATATATTTATGTAGTCTGAAGAACGCTGGGTCGCGGGTGGAGGTTTCAAAGTGTTCCAGGACGCCTGGAGGAAGGTCGTACTTTCCTTGAGGATCTCCCTGGCGACCAAGCACAATGTGAGCTGTGTTGTGGAGGGAGCCGTAGTAGCCAGCATTAGGACTGTAAGTAGACGACTCGATAATATCTCCCAAGACATCAATACCGTGAGAGTTCAAGATGTCAATGGTAGATCCGTCTTTGGCTGTGACGTAGCCATGAGCAATGGCATCACGGATTCGGTTTTCATAAATGACCAAGTCCCGAATATGAGCAACACCCTCTACATCGCTAAACTCCTTGTTATCGGGACGTGAAGGAAAGTAGCCTCCATATTTGTAAGTAGTATGAGGAGCAAATCCTTCGGTAATTGGTTTATCCCAGTACAGTTCGTCCACGGGATTCAACAAATTGGAAAGACGTTCAGCGTCGAAGCGGACTGTGAGCTGGTGATGTACCCAGAAGAAGTTCTCGCCCTTGCGGTCCAGATGGTGACCTTCATGAGCATCGTCCCACCAGAATGGGAACTCCAAATGCCAAGTGACGTGATGGGTGTTCATGCCGATGTCTTCACCGAAGTAAGCCACACGCTGCTCGGGGTTACTTTTGCTGCCAGTAAAATCTGACTTGAATTTACCAGGCGTCTGGGTCATCTTAGCACGGTAAGCTTTTTCGATAACTTCACCGTTGGTGAACAAATGTGGAGTGACTTCGTAAAGTGGTGGAAGCACGATGTCTTCGGTGAGTGAAGAATGGATTACTGCTGCATACAAGGCATAAACAAATTCTCCCTCGTTCACGTGATCTCTGAAATAAGCAGCATTGCCGACGAAAGTCTTCCAGTCCTTGCTGTGTTCCAGGACATCATAGAGCAAAAGGGCTTCTGCACGTTGTCGATTATTGAAGAGGGAGAACCAGTGTTTCTGCTCTAGAAGTCTCCCGTCCTTCAGTTCCTTCACCAGCTTGTGGGCAGCGGCGCCATCGTCAGTATAGTGAGATGTGTCGGCCTCAGGGTTGAAGGTCTCCCCGAGCTGCTTCAGGTTGGCGTCACGATGAACTTCATACACCTTGAAGAGCAGGAAGTTGATGTCATGCTGCTTCTGAGCTGTGGACACATCTGAAAGAAAGTTGCCAGATATAATACTTGGTCTTATATGTACATAACTAGTGCAGTAATTCTTAATAATACTTTGTCTGATAAAGATCATGGTTTTACCTCATTGAGTCGTTCAAAATGTGTTCATATTCAGGAAACTTTGTTTGCAAATATTAGTAACAGATTTGAAAGCTTATAATGATTCACAGTTTTAACTTTGCGTTTAAAATTATTTTGTTATAAATCAATTGTTGACCTCACAATACCAGTCATGTTTGGGATTTTCGATCTGATAAAAGAGCAGGCATGGAACTATTGTATTTCAACTACAATATTGGATCTGACATAGGAGGAGGCATGGCGCTATTCTATCTCATCTACAATACTGGAGATGATAAAAGAGTAAACATGAAGCTATTGTATCTCATCTACAATATTGGATCTAATAGGAAAGCAAGCATAGAGCTTTTGTATCACATTTACAATATGCCATTGCAAGCTGACGTGAAACAGGTCAACATTCTGCGATCTGATTTAATATATATTGAAATATTAACGCTTGATATCAGTTCTAGTTTTTCGACTTCATATAAGTTAACTATGAATCAATTGATTTACTTATAAAGACTGTAAACGTTTTCAATGTTTAGTGTCTTCTGCTTTTCCATCACTGTTTGGTTTTATTCTTCAGCAGCCTGAATTGTTTTATCACTCGAGAGCACTTTGAGAGCATTATTCCGACGGGTCCTGTAGTAGTGACTAAGACTACATTGGTAACTAAGACTAAAACACTGACTACAAGTGCTACAGTATACTGACCACCGCTTGAGGAGTCAGCAGCGGCGGCCGCCAGGAGAGCACACAGCACCAGGACCTTCATGGTGTCGATGGTGAGTGTTCTCCCGTCCTGCCTGGCTTTATATACCAGCTCCCAGAGGCTCCGAGTGGACCTTGGAGCCCAGACGCCAGATAACGGTGTTGCTATCCTCCAGCCGTTTTCTCTAGGCTCTGATGGGTACTTTCTTCACAGGTTAGTTGCTACCCTAAACTGTCTGATAAGTTTCAATGTTTAATATATGCAAACACACACACACATGTATGCGTGAATGCGTGTATGCGTCAGTGTACTCTGGTGCTCAGATGACATCTGTGTACTCTGGTGTTCAGATGGCGTCTGTGTACTCTGGTGCTCAGATGACATCTGTGTACTCTGGTGTTCAGATGGCGTCTGTGTACTCTGGGGGTTCAGATGGCGTATGTGTACTCGTGCTCAGATGGCATTTGTGTACTTTGGTGTTCAGATGGCGCCCCAAGCATCAGGCATAAGGAATCGCGTTGTGGCGCCTCGCCGTGCCCAGGAATGAAACCCGGGTGCTTTCTGATGTGAACAGAACTAGGCCTACCATTGCGCTGTTTTAAGTAGAATTATAATATTAATATTCTGATTTCAGAGGCTTCGCATTGAAGTTGAATTTCGTATTGTGTAAATTAAACCTATCTGGATTTACTGGTTGGCAGACCGATGGCCTTGCCTCGTGCGGAGTCGACGTTCAGTGCCCAGTGGTTCAAGTTTCTTCATTCTGTCCCCATATCCTAGTTCCTTGTCCTCGTATCTTAACTCCTTGTCTTCATATCCTAACTCCTTGTCCTCAGATTCCTACTCCTTGTCCTCATATCCCAACTCTTTGTCCTCATATTCCAAATCCTTATCCTCATATCCTAGCTCCTTGTCCTCATATTCCAACTCCTTGTCCTCATACCCTAGCTCCTTGTCCTTGTATCCCAACTCCTTGTCCTCATATCCTAGCTCCTTGTCCTCATATCCCAACTCCTTGTCCTCATATCCCAACTCCTTGTCCTCATATCCCAACTCCTTGTCCTCATATCCCAACTCCTTGTCCTATCCCTTCCAGATGCTACAGTAATACTGGCGTAATGCATCTTGAATGTCAGTGTCTATGTAGAACATTTTGAAAGCCCTATTAAAGGCATAATCTTCCTCGGCGACTGTTTTATGGAGTATATTGTGGAAGAGCGAGAGAATGTGGTTTTTATCATATATGATCGTAAAAAGCCTTTTTTTTGTAAAATGTTATGAACATGCTTTCTGATATTGGTAGGAATGGCATAGACCATTATTGTTTCAACTATCTGTTAATAGTAATTTATATTAATAAAAAAAAACGACAGCGCAGTGGTTCGTGAACGAAAAGTCCCGAGTTTGATTCTCGCTGCTTGATGGGGACAGTTTACGTACGTTTTATTTCACCTGATACATCTGTTCACCTGTCAGTAATTAGGTACAGTAGTTGGGAGTTAGTACACTATCTACCAAAGTGTGCTCTGTGTCCCCGACGAGGAAATCTATCCATCACTTAACCATTAACATGAAAGTGAAAGCCCTCAACCAATCTGGCACACTGCCTGACTTTAATTATATATTTTTTATCATTACTCGACGCTCACAATGCTTTTCCTATTCTCCATTTCGGCTTCGGTAAATACTGGCTTAACATTTTCAGTTAATATGTGAAATTCTTCGATAATAATTATTTTTAGACCAAACATTATATTTATATTAATTGATTACTTATCATTACTTCAATCCAAACAGTTTCTTTACGTATCTCTGAATTAGTCCAAAACATACTGTATTTCCTCACGCATAAGACTGCTCATGTCTTTTGCGTGAGCAAATACGGTATGTTTTGGACTGGATATATATTTATATATTTGGATACAAATATATTAGCATGGATATATATTTTTAGCATGTCTCATCACGCATTTATTAGAAGCGATATTCAAGTATTTTATTTTAGGGGAAACTTATGAATTTTTACATGTAAATACAATCTGCATTTGGTTAGTGGTGGGGTGAAAAAGACCGTTTTATCCGCCGACAAATATTTCACTTGATCATGCTTTAAATTAAGCAAAAAGAACGCTTTATAAACGTAACGAGAGATATAATACAAAGAAAGAGGCTTTATTGTAATATATTTGCTGAGTCTTCCATTTACTGAGAACAGAACAAAGTTGCTTCACAACTTAAAACTTGTTACTATTTTTTTATATTTAAAAATTAAAATACATTTAAAAAATAATCTTACTCGTTACTAATAGTGATCGTGTTTAAAATAATCCATTGGAAATGCTGTGTTAAAGTGTATATTGGATAAACTCGGTAATTTCTTTTTAAAGAATTAGGTAGGAGTCTAATGCATTGTTTGTTATGTAAATGAGAGATAACAATCATGTAATAACCGGAATTATGTAAACAAAGTGGCCTCCGTCAAATCATTTATGGACAGAATCATAGTTGAATAAAATATAATGGTCATATTTTAAACATTGGCCCTATAATTATGATAGACCCATTTATTGTTAGCAAAATTGATGGGTCGACCCGGGCTTCCACCATTTGAGTGGAGCAGCCTTCAACCTATTGGTTGAAGCCTTCAACCTATTGGGTGAAGGCTGCTCTACTTCACCTCACCCCAAGTAATATATTCACCTGCTCTAAAACTATAACAACTTGTACTCTGCCTTTTGATAATGTTGACAAGGGTCAACGAAACGCATCTCTTAACGCCAAGCCATAATAAAATTGTAAAATGAATTTTGAGAGTTAAATTTTTATCTGGCTGAGTTAAAACACGCTGAGGCCTAATAAAGTAGGTATGTGCTATACTAAGCCTAGGAATATTTAAGTTAGGTTTCGGCTTTTTTTGTGTTTATAGCGAATAGTACAACATTCTGCTATTGTATGGTCCATTACATCCATGTATAAAAGTTGAAAGATGGTCCACATAGTTGAAAAAGTACTATCTAACAGGAGGATGAGTTGACATGAATATATAGGATTGACGGCCACCTGAAGGCATCACAAATAGAACCCCACTAACGACACCTGTCGTCCCTGTTACCACCCCAGGCTGGCCTGGAGCTACATGTGTTATGCTGTGATAGAGCTCCTTCCCTCTCACGTATCTATGTGCTCATCCTTGGAATGTTGTGACTACCAACTTACACAATCCCCTTATCAAGTGATACCCCTAGAGCTGAGGGCCACTGCTCTCTCTTTTTTTTAGGAGAGGGGGGGGGGAGTGAGGGGAAAATGATATGCAATTTTCGTATCACAATGTGTGTTCCAACTCGATTTCACTTACAAACAAAAACTAATATCTTAAACCTGTGAAGAGAACCGATTGTGTACGTGCAGTGATTGATAAAATTTATCTCTCCCATACACCCATCTCTTTAAACATAGACACTTTCCTTCGCATGTTTTACATCAGTAGCAAGTTCAATACACCCTCCCTTTCTAGACTCGGGTCCCCTTCTAAAATAAATGTTGGTTGCGTTAAATGATCAAATTTTTCTCCCCCTTCCCTAACGAGCAGCTGTTCGTCTCATTCCTCTTTAATCTTGCCCTCTTCCCCACCCGCAAAAAAATTAAATGAATCTATGTGCTGATGGAAAAAATATCTATAGATAGTCTAACAATGCGTAACTATATAGCCCATTGACAGCAATACAAACAATCCTCATTTGCACATTTCCAGTCATGTTAATTATAATATCTTTTTATCTCGGCTTAGACATTTAAGTGGATTGGGGTAAAGTGACAGTCGTATCAGCTACACTTTCGTGTTCCAGCAAACACCTGGATGGTAATGTCCAGCAGAAATGTCTAAGAGTTTATTTGTCGCCGTTTTATTGTCATTTCAATGTATTTGCACTTAGTTATAAGTTTGCATGTATACGTGTTTCCGTTTGGTATCATACTGCGTGTGTACTGGAAGTGATGTATATGTTTATCAACCAGAATGATTACACTTATGTCGATTGTTTGAGATGTGTGTGTGTAAATGTACATGATCACGCTGTACAGATTTATTGTGATTATTGTAAATATATATCAACATGTACTGAATGATTGTTTGATGAGTGCAAGTACATTTGCACACGTTGTACAGAATGAGGTGAGAATAGCTTGAGCTGTGTCATCCCTTTCTGAGTATTTGTACCTCAATAAACTTATTTAAATTTTCATTTATATGCAACTGAAAACTCCACACCCCAGAAGGATTCGAGCCCAGACAGCCAGGAGAACTATGCACCTTGGCATATCTGGTATGTTAACCAATAGACCACACTGACCGTACAAAAATCTTGGTAGTCGTGAGACTATTTATCCAAGATCACATATTAGCCGATGATGATACAAAAATGATAAAATTTGATGAGCGATTAATGATTCTAGCATTTTGCCAATAATGGAGATCAGTGACACTGGTCTGTAGTTAGAAACCACTGAGTGGCTTTTCTTTTTGTGTACTGGAACAACATCAACCTTCTTCCATAAGGAACCAAATTCCTTGAACTAGGCAGAGTTGGAAGAGGTATGTGAGAGGTGGAGCCAACAGGTCAGCGCAGCCGCGAAGTAGTCGCGGACTGACCTTATCTAGAGTTTTAAGGAGATGGAGAACTTCAGCCTGCTGTATAACCACTTCAGTCATTCTAGACAGTGTTTGGGGAGAGAGTGCTTGGGGCAAGCACTCTTTCTCTCTCACTCTCTCTCTCTCTCTCTCTCTCTCTCTCTCTCTCTCTCTCTCTCTCTCTCTCTCTCTCTCTCTCTCTCTCTCTCTCTCTCTCTCTCTCTCTCTCTCTCTCTCTCTCTCTCTCTCTCTCTCTCTCTCTCTCTCTCTCTCTCTCATGAACAGTTAGTGTTTTCAATCTCTTGAAAAAGTATTTGGAACAGGAAATCCACATTTCAGACTAAGTAGAAGTCGTTGGTTGTGACAACACTAACCAATCCTCCTTAAAGAATTGCACAGTGGAAGACCACACCACCGACTATGACACTCACCATGCAATCACAAGTCGCCATAGACAGTTGTATGATGCTAACTGAAGCGTCTCGGGCCTCAGATTGTAGATCTTGTGTGCTGCATAATCTTTCCCTTCTTTAAACTTTTTTCTCATCGTCAATATTAATAAGAATTAAATCAGAAGACCTATTTTGTGTTGTAGGGCAATAATAAATTACAATCTTTGGTCTGGGGCTGTCAGTTTCACTACATTTGAAATTGTATTTTTAGATATTCTTTCTTCAGACTTATACCTGTGTTATTGTGTGCTCATAGTGGATTTGTAATGATGGATTTGATAAAAAAAATCTCAACAAGCTCTGTTTGATTACAGCCGAAAGATTTGTACTATAATCATTAACCTCACCCTTTGACTAATTATAGTGTTGGTTGAGGACCTATAATTATGGTGTTGATTGTGAACCTAAAATTATGGTGTTCATTCGATGAGTTACAATAACATTACTGAAGATATGATGACTAAACCACACACTAGAAGGTGAAGGGACGACGACGTTTCGGTCCGTCCTGGACCATTATCATTTCGTGTGTCGTCTTTTCTCCATCTTCTGATGTGTGTGTTTTGGTTGTGAACCCCTAATTATGGTATGGGTTGTGGATTCATAATTATTGTGTTGGTTATAGGCCTATAATTATTGTGTTGTTAGGGACTTATAATTATGGTGTTGTTATGGATCTATAATTATGAAGTTAGTTGTGGACCAATAATTATGATGTTGGTTGTGGACCTATAATTGGAGTACTGGTTGTAACTCTATAATTATGATGCTGTTTGTGAACCTATAATTATGGTGTTGACTGTTGATCAATAGTTATGGTGGTGGTTGTGAACCTATAATTATCGTGTTGGTTATGGGCTTATAATTATGGTGTTAATTTTGCCCCTATAATTATGGTACTGGTTATGTATATATAATTATGGAACTGGCAGTGGATTTATTATTATGGTGTTGATTGTGCACCTGTACACATGGTGCACAATCACAATAGTGTTGGGTCTGGAGCTATAATACATGGCTTTTTACAACATTGTAACAGTGTTGAAACACTGTTGCAACAATAGCAAACATGAAGGTAGAGTCAGGTTGTAGGTTTACAAAGTTGATGGAAGAATGACACCAACTGGTCATTCGTTCGGTTGAATTTAGGTAACCTTGATTTGACTTCACTTTGCTCTGAAAGTAACTGTGTATGTAGGCAAACGTGAATCTCTTACGTCAATAATCCCACCAGTATTAACACTAGACATATTGGTTACATCAGTAGTAATACATTTGTAGGCCTAAATACTACTTATGTGATACTGTTCCATTATTTTTAAGGAAAAGACGATGAATGGAGAAGATTAATAACGAGGGAAAATATTGTGGAGATACAATGGTATCTAACCTGCATGCCTGGAGTTCCTAGACACACGCACTACCAACTGAACCACAGTGAGGTCTTAAGTCTTGGAATGTGGGTTCGACCCCATAGTGTGACCTCACGTTTCTGTGAGGTCATGATGCATGAGTAATACAATTCGATTGAGAGCATTGTGCAGAGTTTGTTTTCTGTAAATGAAACTTTAATAATAAGGTTGATTACTTAAGGTTAAAGTAAAAAAATATTAAGCTTGATGATATATTTTGTCTCGATTCAGATTAACGGAACATTTTATTGTTGTGCTTACAACTGTAACGATCTGTACTTAATGGGTCATACATTGGTCATGCGCTTCTAACGAATACAAATATTTTTATGAAGTATTTTGATTTTGACTTGTGTTTTGACTTGTGTAGCAGAGTCTCATAAAACATATAAATATAATTTTTAAGTTTATATTTTGTATTTCAATCACTTTGGCCAAATACTGTACAGTCAATGATCGTGGTCTTGTATATGTTTGGTGACAACAGCAAAGCATTATTTTATCAAAGCATCTATCAATGGGAAAATGTTACATTTATTTCTTAAACGATAATACGTGTTAGAGTTGCTTCATTTAATCACGGTGGAAGAGCTTGACGACGATTTCTTTGAAGTTAGGAAGGCGGTGGAAGATGCGTTCATCGTCAACACGACGGTCCAGGGGGTAGCCGTGGGGTCGCTTGTCGGGATACACTCCTCGGTAGCCATAGTGGTTGAATTTGGTGTTTGTGTGTAGATCATCTACAGCAGCGTCGGCCTCGCCGTCAGTGAGAGCCACAACTACTTTAAATTTAAGTCCTTGGTTGTTTCCCTTGGGCAGTAGGAACCTGTTGGGCAGTCCAAGAGCACTCACATACTCGTGAAGGTCCAGCTTCCTACCGTTCGAGAGCGCCTCTTCGGTTCTGTCCATCAAATAGTGGAATTCAGGAATGTCGGGAACAGTAACTGATGAATCTCGAGATTTGCGGTGGATCTTGTTCTCGCCAGGCTTCACTGTAAACAAATTGGGACAAAATTGGATTTTAGTTTAAAACATTCAAAGAAAATATTTTTTTTTAAATTTGATGAAATACATACTTAAATTTTTATCAGCAATAATAGTTTTTCGAAACATGTAATATATAAATTTAATATACATTAGTGAAAATTAAAAGCTTTAAAAATAACTCTTACATTTTATCCAGAACTTGTCAAGCTCGATGGCGTTCCAGCGTCCATCATTGAAGGAGTATTGAAGGCCGTTGTTGTCCTTGTGTGGCCAGCCGAAGATGCGAACTGTAGTCAGGACTTCGTGATCATTGTGGTTGTCGATATCGATGTTGAAAGTGAAATCTTCATGATTCAGACGAGGTATATAAGTTGAAATTTCCACATCTTCGGTATCTGCAGTGTCGTCAACTGCATTGATCAAGCTGTACTCAAAATCTTCGAAATAAGTTTGGAGAAGGCCACTGGTACAGAAGTTTTCAATTTCCACACCAGGGAAAAGCAACTCCTCTTTAGTATATGGAGGGAGACTGTCCCTGTGTTCCCTAAATATGTTATCCATATATTTATGTAGTCTGAAGAACGCTGGGTCGCGGGTGGAGGTTTCAAAGTGTTCCAGGACGCCTGGAGGAAGGTCGTACTTTCCTTGAGGATCTCCCTGGCGACCAAGCACAATGTGAGCTGTGTTGTGGAGGGAGCCGTAGTAGCCAGCATTAGGACTGTAAGTAGACGACTCGATAATATCTCCCAAGACATCAATACCGTGAGAGTTCATGATGTCAATGGTAGATCCGTCTTTGGCTGTGACGTAGCCATGAGCAATGGCATCACGGATTCGGTTTTCATAAATGACCAAGTCCCGAATATGAGCAACACCCTCTACATCGCTAAACTCCTTGTTATCGGGACGTGAAGGAAAGTAGCCTCCATATTTGTAGGTAGTATGAGGAGCAAATCCTTCGGTAATTGGTTTATCCCAGTATAGTTCGTCCACGGGATTCAACAAATTGGAAAGACGTTCAGCGTCGAAGCGGACTGTGAGCTGGTGATGTACCCAGAAGAAGTTCTCACCCTTGCGGTCCAGATGGTGACCTTCATGAGCATCGTCCCACCAGAATGGGAACTCCAAATGCCAAGTGACGTGATGGGTGTTCATGCCGATGTCTTCACCGAAGTAAGCCACACGCTGCTCGGGGTTACTTTTGCTGCCAGTAAAATCTGACTTGAATTTACCAGGCGTCTGGGTCATCTTAGCACGGTAAGCTTTTTCGATAACTTCACCGTTGGTGAACAAATGTGGAGTGACTTCGTAAAGTGGTGGAAGCACGATGTCTTCGGTGAGTGAAGAAGTGGATTACTGCTGCATACAAGGCATAAACAAATTCTCCCTCGTTCACGTGATCTCTGAAATAAGCAGCATTGCCGACGAAAGTCTTCCAGTCCTTGCTGTGTTCCAGGACATCATAGAGCAAAAGGGCTTCTGCACGTTGTCGATTATTGAAGAGGGAGAACCAGTGTTTCTGCTCTAGAAGTCTCCCGTCCTTCAGTTCCTTCACCAGCTTGTGGGCAGGCGGCGCCATCGTCAGTATAGTGAGATGTGTCGGCCTCAGGGTTGAAGGTCTCCCCGAGCTGCTTCAGGTTGGCGTCACGATGAACCTCATACACCTTGAAGAGCAGGAAGTTGATGTCATGTTGTTTCTGTGCGGTAGACACATCTGAAAAATGTAATTTTATTTTATATAAATACCGGTGTAGTGTTGTGCCACATTGCACTTCCAATTCTCCTTGTGTTGTTTTATGTATCTGTATTCATATTAAAAATTATTACTAAATGCTTGCATGGTTCTACATGTGAAAACATTAATTTCAGCGTCAAACGTGCATGAGTATTACCGATATGTCTCAATGCCAAGAGAATATCGCATCAATGAACTTCATTATATTTACATCAACGGAAATTACTGCTGAAAGAACATCGCATCAATTACTTGTAACATATTAACATCTACAGACCACATTGCTAAGATAACGTTTCATTTATTGCCTAAACCATATTAACAGCAACGGACGTCCACTGTTGAGAGAACATCGAATCAATTACCTACAACACATTAACATGAACAGATAAATTTGTAAGAAAATATCGCTTCACTTACATAAAATTAATTAACATCAACATTTGATACTGTTTTCAATGTTAATTATTCACTCTAACAAATATACAATATTTAAGTTAGGTTTAAACTAACTTAATGGGATGTGAGGACTAGGAGCTGGAATCTGAGGACTAGGAGCTGGGATGTGAGGACAAGGATCTTG
The DNA here is from genome assembly GCF_040958095.1 of Procambarus clarkii. Classification (NCBI taxonomy): domain Eukaryota; kingdom Metazoa; phylum Arthropoda; class Malacostraca; order Decapoda; family Cambaridae; genus Procambarus; species Procambarus clarkii. The sequence continues at coordinate 2,875,168 of NC_091238.1, read as the reverse complement.
GATATGACAACAAGGAGCTGGGATGTGAAAACAAGGAGCTGGGATGTGAAAACAAGGAACTGAGATGTGAGGACAAGGAACTGGGATACGAGGACTGTAACTAGAGGGAGAAAACTATTAATCTTCGGGGTTCTGCCTGAAGAAATATTTACTAAAGCGAAATATGATATTTTTAAACCAATTTTCATAATTCATATTTAAAACGCTGTTCCGTTGTTATGTTTTTTTTTCACTGCAACTGAACTACACAACAATGTGTGATGCTTATACCTATGGATCTCACAGTAGCGACTACGACTACAGTAGTAACTAAGACTACAACAGTGACTACGAGGCTCTACAAGTGCTACAGTATACTGACCACCGCTTGAAGAGTCAACAGCGGCGGCCGCCAGGAGAGCACACAGCACCAGGACCTTCATGGTGTCGATGGTGAGTGTTCTCCCGTCCTGCCTGGCTTTATATACCCGCCCCCCCAGAGGCTCCGAGTGGACCTTGGAGCCCAGACGCCAGATAACGGTGTTGCTATCCTCTAGCCGTTTTCTCTAGGCTCTGATAAGTATATTTATTTCGCAGTTTGGTTAAATCGCACGTGTGTGCGCTTTCTGATTGTTAAAACCGTATCTATATCGTTTTGTTAGGATGAGTTAGCTTAGGTTAGGCTGTGTTACACTCTATTGGGTTAGGCTAGGTTAGGCTAGGTTAGATTTGATTGGTTTTAAAATCCGTTGGCGAAGTCTTGTGTATGACGTGGCTTATATCCGATACATCTTACTGTTGCTGACAGGATTATATGCCATTTCTCTGTGTATATTCTCTCTGAGTTTTCTTTTTTGATCTGAAATTTGTACACTTCTAAAGTACACTTTGCTGGCTAGTCACTGCGAGTGTCATGGGCCAATAACCTTGCAGGTTTAGATAAACCTGAAGACCGTCACCAACCATGTCACAGTTACTACCCACAACTATACGGATTTACTCTTCTTAATGTTAACTTGTGATGATTGTCTTGGGCTTGTTACAGGTTTATTGCTTGTCGTTGATATGAATTATTCTGTCGTGTTCTGTAGCCTGTGTTCGGACGCGGTGTTTGTGTTCAAAGTCATGCTGACTGTTGTTAAATGTCTTTTTATGTTTTTGTTTTATTTCCTGTCGCTTTTGTTATGTTCTTAACCGATGTTAATTTCTGATCCTCTTATTCGCTGCTAATATCTTATCCGGTGTTAATCTCTTTTCTGTTGTTAACGTCTTATCCGTTGTTAATGTCTTATCTATTCTTAATATCTTAACCGTTGTTAATGTATAAACCGTTGCTATTGTATGAACCGTTGTTATTGTAAAACCGTTGTTAATGTTCTTTGGTATTCTGAAAACACTAATCAATTTAATATGTTGTGCCATTTTTATTCAGCCTATCCTTATCTGTGTGGTTTACCTCAAACACTTAAATGTCCGCTTACGAAACCTGTACATCTTTTCTCCATTATGACGACTTAGTTTGAATGGAATAGTTAGGCAGTTCATGATCTCTGAAGCGCTCCGAGGTAATCCATAAGGTCAAGACTGTCCTCACAGCGTCTCCATGTTGTTTCATAAATACAAACAAAGCCACGATGATCGAGCAAAGATGTATAGATGTAAATGCTCGATGTTTATAATGAATTTTTAACACGTTAATTGTATTCTAATATATTTTGTAAAATATTATGTATGAACATTATAAATCGTTATATTTTTACTAACCAATCCTGAGTAAAATGTTAGAATAAAGGGGGGAGAGGGTAGGAAAAGACAATACAGCAGCGATTATGTGGTTGCCTTACCGGGTGCTGCGTTCTTTCTTCTCCGAGGTTAAAAGGGTCCCTACAAATGCAACCAGAGGTGGTACTTTTTTTGTAGATAGATAGATTACCCGGGTCAACCCTATACCCAGGCCTCTCCCACACACACCTCTCCCAGGTCCTCCCCTCCCACACGCACCCTCCCCCCACCCACCCGTCCACATCTCGTCATGCCTAATCATTACAACCACTTTTACAGCACATTTACATTTGTACATCCTGCTACTCTCTCTCATTCTCCTTTTCATTCTCTAACTCTCCTTCCGATTCTTCCTCCCTCCTTCCTTCCAATCTCTCACTTTTCCTTCCCTCCTATTCTAACACCCTTCCGCCCTCCCATTCTCTCTCACTCCAATTCTCCCTCCCATTTATTTTCCTTCCTCTCTCCCGTTTCCTATCCCTTTGATACATATGAAGGCTCAGGGCGTTCCTGTTTATCTTGCAGTCTTAACTAGCGAGTTAAGATAAGTCTTTTTGTTATCATTATATATGACTAGTGATAGTGTTAAGATAACCCATCTTCTTTTGAAATTGATATGGAATTGAGTGCACAAAAACAAGAGATTATAGATTATAGAAATAAAAAAAACATTCAAAGAAGGAAATAGCAATAAATATAAATATATATAAATATATGGGGCGGCCAACCATAGGGAAACAGCAAAATCACTCAAGTACAGGCGACTGGAAGGTCAATACCTCTTTGTTCCCATAGCGTCTGAGACGCATGGCCCCTGGGGCAAGAGTGCCTTGGGATTTCTCAAGGAATTGGGTTCCAAGCTCATTGACGTCACCAGAGACCCAAGGGCTTCCAGTTTTTTGTTTCAGCGTCTCAGTGTGGCGATCCAGAGGGGAAATGCTTGCTGCGTCCTCGGTTCCTGTCCAGAAGCGGAGGAGCTTCAGGAGATCCATAACCTTTAGGCATTTGTCTTGTATGTTTTGTAACCTTTAAATACACAATAAAGGAAAAAAAAAAAAAAAAAAAAGGGAAGGGGGTGGTAGGAGAAAAGCACACAGAAACTGTATTGGAGGGGGACCTACATTCCCTCCAATGCGTTATGTGTGGTTTCCTCCGAGGCTATGGGTCCCCCTTCTTCCAGCCAGAGGTGGTACTCCCTTCCTTATTAAAAATTTTATATATATATATATATATATATATATATATATATATATATATATATATATATATATATATATATATATATATATATATATATATATATATATATAACTTGTTCGCATATATATATATATATATATATATATATATATATATATATATATATATATATATATAATATATATATATATATATATATATATATATATATATATATATATATATATATATATAATATATATATATATATATATGTCGTACCTAGTAGCCAGAACTCACTTTTTGCCCTACTATTTAAGGCCCGATTTGCCTAATAAGCCAAGTTTTCCTGAATTAATATATTTTTTTCTATTTTTTTTCTTATGAAATGATAAAGCTACCCATTTCATTATGTATGAGGTCAATTTTTTTTTATTGGAGTTAAAATTAACGTAGATATATGACCGAACCTAACCAACCCTACCTAACCTAACCTAACCTATCTTTATAGGTTAGGTTAGGTTAGGTAGCCGAAAAAGTTAGGTTAGGTTAGGTTAGGTAGGTTAGGTAGTCGAAAAACAATTAATTCATGAAAACTTGGCTTATTAGGCAAATCGGGCCTTGCATAGTAGGCATAGAAGTGCGTTCTGGCTACTAGGTACGACATATATATATATATATATATATAGGAAATCTACAGCCTCTAGAAAGCGAACTTTTTCTTGTGTCCTCTCAATGTTCATTTTTGTATAAAATCAGATATGTAACTGTATAACCTTGCATAATAAAGTGTACGCCATAAAAAGAGGGGTAGTAGGAGAAGCGAACACATACGTATTCAGATTCAAATGGCAAGTTTTTCTCTGAATGCTCTGTGTTCCCTTCTTTGAGGTTGTGGGTCCATATAATTGCACCAGAGGTGGTACCCCCCTATATATATATATATATATATATATATATATATATATATATATATATATATATATATATATATATATATATATATATATATATATATATATATATATATGTATTAGTATATTTTGGTAGCAGTCTTTCCTGTAGACATATATTATTAAATATGACCGAAAAAGTAAGATTAATAATTCTAACACGAATTTTCTCAATCTTTCGTACATTACGCTTCACTGTTGGAGGTAAATCAAAAATCAATTCTCCAAAATTCATTTTTATTTCTAGTCTGACGCTACACGGGCGCGTTTCGTAAAACTTATTACATTTTCAAAGACTTTAGTTCACAAATACACAACTGAATAGAACTTACGTATCTCCGATTTTATATCTACTTTTGAGTGAGGTGGAAGGGGTGATGTGGCATTAACACAAGACAGAACAAAATGTGGTATTAATAGGGTATTAATTTCATCAACACAAGACAGAACAAGGGTATTAATAGGGTATTAATTTCATCAACACAAGACAGAACAAGAGTATTAATAGGGTATTAATTTCATCAACACAAGACAGAACACGAAACAATGGATATTGAATAGAAGTGTTTGTAGAAAGCCTATTGGTCCATATTTCTTGATGCTTCTATATTGGAGCGGAGTCTTGAGGTGGGTAGAATATAGTTGTGCAATAATTGGCTGTTGATTGCTGGTGTTGACTTCTTGATGTGTAGTGCCTCGCAAACGTCAAGCCGCCTGCTATCGCTGTATCTATCGATGATTTCTGTGTTGTTTACTAGGATTTCTCTGGCGATGGTTTGGTTGTGGGAAGAGATTATATGTTCCTTAATGAAATTAATACCCTATTAATACCCTATTAATACCACATTTTGTTCTGTCTTGTGTTAATGCCACATCACCCCTTCCACCTCACTCAAAAGTAGATATAAAATCGGAGATACGTAAGTTCTATTCAGTTGTGTATTTGTGAACTAAAGTCTTTGAAAATGTAATAAGTTTTACGAAACGCGCCCGTGTCGCGTCAGACTAGAAATAAAAATGAATTTTGGAGAATTGATTTTTGATTTACCTCCAACAGTGAAGCGTAATGTACGAAAGATTGAGAAAATTCGTGTTAGAATTATTAATCTTACTTTTTCGGTCATATTTAATAATATATATATATATATATATATATATATATATATATATATATATATATATATATATATATATATATATATATATATATATATATATATATATATATATATATATGGTGTGTGTGTGTGTGTGTGTGTGTGTGTGTGTGTGTGTGTGTGTGTGTGTGTGTGTGTGTGTGTGTGTGTGTGTGTGTGTGTGTGTGTGTGTATAATCCACTCATCACGAATAAAAATTTTCATTTCTTTTTCTTGATTAGGTGAAGAGGCTAGCAACCTCTGGAAGGTTATCAAGGCCACCACAAAGTTTACTGACCCTTCATTATGTATACTTTAGCCTTGAACTAAGCACATTCATTTCTGAGATCAGCTACACGATGATTAGATTTAATAGATTGGTGTTAGCCAATTTTTATATAAACTTATTAAATTTAGCTCTCAATTATTCGCTGTTACAAGATCAGAGTTCGTAGTTTTGTAAATAGCTTTAGAGGTTAATAAAACGTGTTTTATTCAAAGTGAGTTGCATTACAAATGTAACTTGTTGCTGGGTGCTGTTGCTGTTGTCCAGTGTTATCTTCATCAATAAACATCTTGAGGCCAAGATAACACGTTATAATCACTGTCACAGTTAACCTTCTGATCTTTGCCTGATAAAATGTGACGTGGAGTGAGAGTATATCTTGAGTAGGTATACTATTTAGTAACCCATCTTCTTGTCTAGATAGTACCTAATGTGACGGTCGTCAATAGTCACGAATTCGTATGTACTGAGCTTTTATATAATAGTATACTGACTAGTATGGAATTTTCTTAAAATAAATGATGCTTCAAAACATATTTAAATGTTCTTAGGTCTAGTATAGTACACATATAAACTATATTAGGCCTCAGATATCGTGTATTAGGCTTAGGAAGGTCAGTTTAGTTTAGTTGGTCAAAGTAACACCAGTAAAAAATAGAATTCTGGTTTGTCCAACTCAATAGTTCAGATTTCTACTTTCTAATTTCGTTGAACGTCAGTATGTATACTATAGCTGTCATCGTTACCATAAGTACTACCAAAACAGGAGGACTGGCTGCGTGTAGCATACTCAGGTCAACTTGAACAGAGAGGATATACACAGGCCTACGAGCTAGAGCATAACATAAACTAGGTATGGTGAAGGTATACTCAAAGCGAGGAGTGCGAGTAGCCTGACCATTGGAAAAGAGTGATGGTCAAGGGCAAGATACTACTAACACCACAGTAGAAACAATGACTGCAACATTAATTCATCATCCTATGTAAGCTTGGAGCGAGCATGCTACTTCTCCAGTTTAAACTGGACGATAAAATGAGAATTAATCTTCTACTGCATATATTGCTAAACTTTCAAGGAAATTCATATTTGTACGTACATTTGGCTATCTGAATAGTTATACACGTTATCTTAAGAAGTAAAGGTAATGTAAAAGGAAGAATAAAAAACGTAATATATAATTGCAGGAATGATATTCATATATGCAATTCCTTAAAGAGCGTTCTTATATCTTCTATATATCGTACTCAAACTTGGCATTTAATTATCTGTAAATAATATTATAAGTTGCAATTTTGTACGTAGATAACCCTAGAGACAGTTATGTTGGCTATTTCGGTTCTGTAAGAAATTCTTTGTATTTCCAGTTCGTGGGTGAAGCGTTTAGAGTGATTTTTCAGACATAGAAATTGGTCGAAACGCAACTCAAGAAAACTTTTAACGCAGTCAACTGTAATTCGAAACTTGAAACAAGACCAATGTTTAATATGACCGTCAGGCGTGAGCCCCACACCGCTGAAGAGTTCTCACTTAAAAGATTAAGGAATCAACGCCAACCTCATTAATTCTACATTGCAGATTAACAATAAATTCTTGAAAATTTGCATGAATAAATGTTTTGATAGAATTGGATCACAATTATCCAGTTTAGACAATTAAGCAGATATGTAACTCAAGAGTTCATTTTTTGGAAAATAGCGTATGTAGAAAATTAACGTGAGAGGGGTCCTAAATAAATTTTAAACTAAATTATTGAATTTTCATAAAATGAATGCACATACTTTTGAATTACCAATATTAAATTAACATTAGTGAGATAAGTCACATTAGGTAAAGTTAAATTGCAAATTCCATTCCGAGACAGTAAGATTCACTAATACAAAAAAAAAACATCCGCCAAGAACATTGTAAAGCTGACATATAATCAGTTTGTAGTAGTAATCATCGGGAAACTACCAATAACATGTGATGATGTAGTGAGTTTACAATAACATAGCTGAAGATGTGATGACCAAACCACAAATCAAACCATGCTCTGACCATCACCACATATGATGACCAAATCCGAAAATAACGACGACGTTTCGGTCCGTTCTGGACCATTATCAATCCGTGTGAAAGAAGAGAGAAAGGTCCTGGCAAATATGAAGTTACACACAACAGATATAATTGCTTGTATCATCACGTATCTACTGACCTTGACTGATAATGACAACCCAGCCCATCCTACCAAAATGATCGTACTTACAACCACTACTTGGTCGAGTGTACACTCATGAATGGATTAGAAGTATAGTTTCTGTAAGTGTCAGCATTTTAGGAGGAAGGGCTGAGATTCGGGTCTCCCAGAGTGAGTGGGCACCTAATGTTGTCAGAAACTGTTTTTTCCTGACTCCTGATTGAAGCTTACAACCAGAAGTTCACCTGATTAAGCTTATGAAGAAATGTTCAACTGACCAAGCTGACGAACAGTCGTTAACCTGACCTAACATACAGCAGGAGCCGTCCCATTATCTCAAGAACTATTTTTTTCTTTTAATTCTGTTGAAGAGTGTGGCAATTTAAAGATACAAATACTTTCTGTGTTGCATTTCGGGGTTTCTTGAATCGGTTGAGTTTTATCACATTGATCACTGCACAATTTAAAATAAAGATATATATTTATATATATAAATATATATCTATATATATGCAAGTCTACCAGATTTGAAAATGATACACATTAAAATGTGTCTCATTTTACCTTTCAAATGCGGTGGAGTTGAATGTTACAGATCTGAGACTATTGATCTCTTTGCACAACTATACCTAAGAGAGAGAAGGTCTGTTTATCAGTCCAAAGTTGCAGTTCAGACGACTGCGGTTAGCTTCACCCAGCTTTGCAGGGGCAATAGTCTGGGTATGACCAGGACACACAGACTGGACGGAACTGCCAGAATTCAAGAGTGAACAGCGTGCCAGGGTCACATATATAAATATTTTGAAAGCAAACATTTTAAAACAATTTTGTTTTCATATAGTAATATACACCATTATTCACTGAAAATTTCGTAAAAAATCATAATTTGGCCGCAGCATCAAACAGACGATCCTTTCACAGCCTCAAATGGTTGGGAGTGAGGACGGGAGTGGGGAATGGAGGGGTGGATGATAGGACGAGGGGACGGGGTAATGGTGGGGAGGACGAGGGGACGGGACAGTTGGGGATGGTGGGGAGGACTGGGAGACAGGGGAAGGTTGCTGAGCCACAGCAACGCGTGGCCGGGTACAGCTAGTATATATAAATATATATATAATGCTATTTATAATTATATGAATAAGTTACCACCTGTGGTATAATAATTGAGGACGTTAAATGTCACAGAATACAATGTTGGCTCTATTTAACACCTGATTTGCAAACTATTCCATATTATTTTGCTTAAATTAAAAAGTCTGCAATATGTGTAATATATTATAATTGTATGCTTCATGCTGCTTTCATTAATAAAAATATATAATTCAGTATCTAGATAATGTTCCATCAAACATGCAAACATAACCACAATGCGTGTGTTATACTGTAATAACGTTGTGGTAACGTTACAACAATGTTGTAGTTGTGCTGCAGCTACACTTAAGTTACGTTATAGAAACGTTTTGGCAACGTTGTGGACACATTACAGCAACGTTATGTGCTCGCCGGGTGCATGCTCGAACCCAGTACGTGCGCGTGTTAACGTCGCTAGGGGGGGGGAGAGATAGGGCCAGCACGTCGTCTCCGGGCGAGTCTGGGCTCAAACATTGCCTCTTTCCTCCCAATACCACTCGAGCGGACAAGATATCTAGATCACTATAAGATTACACTAACATCTTTGAAGAGCAAACAAATCAACAAAGTCCTTTAGGTTTTATCTCACATATAAGTGAATTTACAAGTGAATTTACAAGTGAGTTTACAAGTGGCTGAAATTCAGAGTAAAGTAAAAAGTAAGATATTTCAAATAAAGTAAAGTAAAGTAAGTAAAATATTTCAAATAAACCATTCGGATTATTTTTTTTTTAAGAAAAGGAAAATCACTTGGCCTATTGGGCAAATCGGGCCCTGCATAGTAGGTCCGATTTTTCGGGTCTAATTTTCCGCAAGTGATTTTCCTTATTTTCCCAACCAAAAAGAATCCAATTGGATTATTTGAAATATTATTATTATATTATATTAAGAACATAAATTATTGACTTAGTTTTGTTAGTTTAGGTTAGGTTAAGATAGGTTAGGTTAAGTTAGTAGGGTAGGTTAGGGTCGGTCATATATCTACATTAGTTTTAACTCAAACTTTAAAAAAATGAACTCATACATAATGAAATGGGTAGTTTTATCATTTCACAGTAAAAAAAATTGGAAAATATATAAATTCAGGAAAACCTGGCTTATTTCCACAGTGCATGGCCTTCACTATGAAAAATCAGCCAGATGGCACTCACGACATGACGAAGTCAATGACATCATTAAGAGATGCCTTGCCTCTGCCCATTATCCAGCAGAGGGAGAGCCTCACAATCCATTGAACAGAAAGTCTGTTAGTATTGCAGGCTGACCTGATGGAATCACACTGGGCCCTCGAAAAAATGATAGACAATTGGCATGGGACAATACTTTGCGTATCTCTCCTGGCAACCACATACATCAACCTCTCTGTCGGCCAAGCAAGAGCCGCAGCGACACACAGAGAAAGAGACAAATCAACCAAGTACAGGGAATTAGATTTACCGGTAAGCTTCGTTCCAATACAATCTGAGACCCTTGGTCCATAGAGAGAGAGTTATTGGCGTTTGCCTTTCCATTGGAGCCTTTCGGCGCCGTGGAGAGGAGGAGCCTGCTGCACGGGGGACAGATTCTCCCCAGTATCAACCTACCCTGGCTTTGCACCCTGGAGAGGCCACTCCAGACCCACAACCAGAGCGCAACTCCATAGTCGCCTGAGACTGATGGATGCCTACTACTAAACAACTTTGTCCAAATACTAGTCATATTGGCTTAGCACTTTCCTCTCAAAATTACGTTACCAATCGGGAATCGAACTGCAACCATATAAAAACGAAGCGACCGCTCTGCCTACCAGTCCAAGTGGTTGAGCCTGTGTGTGGAAGCAGCTGGCTTGGGGATTAATGTGGGAATAATAAGAAGTATTAACTATAGATGTAACTGTACTCTGGCTTTTCAATTATTACGGATACCGTTGACGGAATCCTAACGGAGCTCTCCTTCCAGGCATTCTGTACCCTACTAAAGCATTTGAAAAAATGGGTATAAACTGGAGAAGTTTAGATTCAGAAAAGACCTGGGTAAATACTGGTTTGAGAATGGGGTTGCTGTTTTATTGAACAGATTACCTAGTAACATAATTATCGTGGGATTGCTGGATTGTTTCAAGCAAGGGATAGACATCTATATGAATGAGTTTCGGTGGACGTATATAGGATATGCCTCGTATGCACCAATAGGCTATCTGCAATCTCCTGTATTCTTTCGAACGTACCTCCAGTCGGTGCCGAGCCACTTGAACTGGACGATAGAGCAAAGATCTCGCTTCATGCTGGTCGACGTTCAATCCCCCGATAGTCCAAGTGGTTGGGCACCATTCCTTTCCCCCGCCCCATCCCTAATCCTTATCCTGATCCTTTACAAGTGCGTTATAGTTGTAATCAGAAGAGTGGCAGTGTTGATGGCTTCAGGGTGGTTACTGCAAGAGTCAGGGACTCTTAAACCTCTTCTTAGGTCCTTGGTTGCTTCACATTCCAGGAGATAGTGAAGTAGTGATTTTTCTCTGAGTGTTTGGCAGAAAATGCATTCCCACTCTCTAGGTTCACTAATTTCCTAGTTGCATCTGTAACCACGACGTAGTCTATATAACCAAACTGCTATTTCCTTGTGGATTCTTTTTGGGATATTTAACCTGTCTAACTTGGAAGCCTGAAGATACCATATTGCAGAGGGCGAACCTTCTGCTACTCTCTGGTGTGGATGAGCTTGTTGAGGTGTTCGAGTTTTTTGGTGATGGTGTTTTTTATGTACTCTAGACTGGGTTGGATTATTTATGGATCATTGGATGACGAGTTGCCAATTTAGGAGTTTCGTCGACTTACCATGTAATGGTATTCCTACATGGTGAGTGTTCTCCTGTCCTGTCTGTCTTGATGTACCCCCCCCCTCCCCCGCCAGCATCTCTAGAGGCTCCTGCTCACTCCTGATAACCACGATCCTGGTCCACAAGCACCCACTTAGATCTTTCTTCAAGATTACCCGTCAGATTACAAGTTTCTGAGATAGGCCTACTGCATTAGGAATACTCTGACGATGAAACAGTATCAGGAGCAGGTAAAAAAATATATATATATATATATATATATATATATATATATATATATATATATATATATATATATATATATATATAATATAATATATTATATATATATATATATAATATAATATATTATATATATACTCACTTTAAACTTGTATCGAGGCTCCCGCTAAGGTGGAACTACGGACCCTTCGTAGGATGAAGCACTAAACCAGTTGCCTAACTCTCTTGTACCTATTTACATTTAGGTTGAACAGAGCCATTAGATGATGGGAAACGAGCCCAACCTTTTCTGTACCACCCGGAAACTGAAAGCCGGGATCCCCATTGTAAGTCCAGAACGAAGCCCACTGTACTATAAGGACAGGCTTTGAGAGTGTAATGACCCTTTGAACGTCTTAGTCTTATTCTCATCCATATTACTTTAGATTTATTGAGGATAAAATATATTACCTGCCCGTTGGACCCTTCCTGTTCGGGTCTCAATATAGCTGTGGTCCTCAACAGGTGGTTAATGGATACTTCAATTTCTGAACTCGGAAAACAAAATAGCTTACTGTTAAGGATGAAACTCCTGGGTGTGAAGAGCTTGAACCATATTGTCTCTGAACTGAGGATGGCGTAAGACCATTCGAGTTAGGAATATGTTCTTCCTATATATATTTTTGTCTACCAAAAAGGTAGAAGAATTATTCTAGCACAAATAATTATATATACTGTATGTAAATGAAAATGCGTGAGTATCCAACAAGGAAAAAATTATGCAAAAAATGCAGAAAGTTTTCTTGTTTCAATACATTATCAAGGAACACAGGCAGAGAAAACAAATGTTTGGGACTATATATACCCCACTACACTTGAGTATACCCCACTACACTTGAGTGTACCCCCACTACACCTGAGTATACCCCACTACACCTGAGTATACCCCACTACACCTGAGTATACCCCACTACACCTGAGTATACCCCACTACACTTGAGTATACCACACTACACTTGAGTGTACCACACTACACTTGAGTGTACCCCCACTACACCTGAGTATACCCCACTACACCTGAGTATACCCCACTACACCTGAGTATGCCCCACTACACCTGAGTATACCCCACTACACTTGAGTATACCACACTACACTTGAGTGTACCCCCACTACACCTGAGTATACCCCACTACACCTGAGTATACCCCACTACATCTGAGTATACCCCACTACACCTGAGTATGCCCCACTATACTTGACTAAATTAGAATTATAAACAAATACGGAAGAACGGAAGTTACATGATTTAATGGAGACCTTTAATCCAAAATTTTAGGAATGTACTGCACATACAATTATCACTGATACAATATTATATCTATTACAAATCTTACCAATTATAAAGCTATGTAATTTATTTAATCCTGGACTTACATTAATAGTATCTAGTTTACTACTTTTTATAATTGAAGATTCAATAATATTTCTTTCACTAATTTATTTACACTCAAGAATTGTGGATGAATCAGTCCAGTCAATTGAATGATTACCATCTCTTAGGTGAACAAACACTGCATTGGATTCTTGACCTGTTCCTTTACTATAATTGTATTATTTTATTCTCTGGTCAAGATGTTTACCTGTTTGGTCAACAAAGTTCAATGGTTTAGAGATCTTTAGCTTCTTGAGTGAAGGGGTCATATAATGTCAAACTTTGTCTTCTCGGCACACACAGAAATAAATCACAATTGCGAGATGCATCAAATGAACACTCAGTGTCGTATCTCAGTCGATTAAGGCAGCGTCTGGGATGCTCTCGGACGCAGGTTCGAATCCTCGTCACGGCCCTTATGGATTTGTTCATTTATCTTCTCGGTCTGTATTCTTTGACAATGTGTTGAATCACTAAAGCATTCGGAATTTTCATTCATTTTTTTTCCTACGTGGATTCTTATGCATAACCAAATCCTGTGTTTCTTTGTGATTATTCTTACATAAGTATGGATAATAACATATCATTCACCTGGACACTCGGAGACTCAAACTGCCGATCACATAGACAGTAGCCAGCCGCTCGATTCTGTTTCCTGGACTGTCTTCCATCTGAGCTCTTTCTTCCACTGCACTAACCACTTAGGCTGGACGGTAGAGCGACGAACTCGCTTCATGCAGGTTGGGCAATTCCCGACCGTCCAAGTGGTTGGACTCCACTCCTTCCCTTCCGTCCCATCCCATATTCCTATCCTAATCCCTTTCCAATGCTTTAGAGTCCTAATTATTTGACGCTTTCTCCTGATAGTTCCTTTACCTTCCTATCATCTAATGCCCTGTTCACCTAGCAGTAAATAGGTACCAAGTAGCTAGTCAACTTGTAGCTGGGTTGCATCCTGGGCAGGCTACACTCTAACTCTCATGTAACCCCCCATTAATATAGTCTACTCTCCTTTCCATGACCCCGTGTCTTATCGCTATTGTTTTAAAATCGAACATAGACCTATTTCAAGGGGGGTACACTATCTGACGGATAACCTTACGCACTTATTGAAAGACGTGTAAGCTGCAAATGTCAGATGAGGAATGAGACTGTCACATTATCTCCGACGTACAGATTGTGGAAAATTGGCACATGTGCAGATTCGTGGTTATCAGGTGTGAGTTGGAGCCTCTGGAAGCTGGTATATAAAGCCAGGCAGGACGGGAGAACACTCACCATCGACACCATGAAGGTCCTGGTGCTGTGTGCTCTCCTGGCGGCCACCGCTGCTGCTGCTAAAGGTCAGTACGTGACTCGGGAACAGAATAACTGAGAGGTTACCTTGAGATACCTTGAGATGATTTCGGGGTTTAGCGTCCCCGCGGCTCGGTCCTCGACCAGGCGCATAATAGACTGAATAAAGTTGTGATTTGGTCAATTTGTAATTATACTAATAGCCAGGAAAGCAGTGTAAAAACTACCGTTATCAAAGATATTGATTGATCTAATTAATCAAATTGTCTGACCTATATTTCACACACGGGTTTTTCGGACCTTATTGGCAACAAAGGTGAGACCCACTTTTGAATATGCATCCCAGCACGAACCTTCACCTGAAAAAGATTATTAAATGTTTTGAAAAGGTCCAAAGATATGTAACGAGCTCGTTCCTGAGCTAAAGAGATTGAGCTAAGAATAAAGTCCGAGAGAACTGAACCTTACCACACTGAAGAAAAAGAGAAATAGGGAGGGGACAAGATAACAATATATGCGATTGTAAGGGATTTTGACAAAGAAGACTAAGCTGTTCAAAGCTAGGAACAGAAGACCGAAGGATAGTAAATGGAAACTAGAGAAACAAATGAGCTACACATATGTCAAAAATATCTTTTTCAGTGTCAGAACTGTCAATAAGTGGAACAGTTAGACGCAAAAGTCATTGAAGCCAATTCAACAAAAAAATTTAAATGTATATATGATAAAAGAGTGAGAACTGTCCTATTTACTACTAGGAGAACAGAGGCATCAGGGTGAAAGGAAATCAGTCCATTTGTATCTGTCTTGATTGAGAATCGAAGCGGGGTCGGTGATCTGCGAATCCCAAAGTTCCATTGTTTTCTTTCATTTGTATGAAAATGAACACGAAATACAACAACGAAATATAACTTTTTGCTTTTAAAATATTTACATATTTTCTTTAAAGTAACCATCATTTTTTTAGGAAAATCTGATAACAGAATATTGCACAAATGTTTATTTGACAAGTTCATAACTATATTTATTATTTTAATATTGTAAAAACTGTGTTTTCACAGGAGCATCTACCGCACAGAAACAGCATGATGTAAATTATCTGCTGTTTAAGGTCTATGAAGTTTTTCGTGACGCCAACCTAAAGCAGCTCGGGGAGACCTTCGACCCTGAGGCCGACCCATCTCACTATACAGACAATGGCGTCGCTGCCCACAAGCTGGTGAAGGAACTGAAGGACGGGAGACTTCTGCAGCAGAAACACTGGTTCTCCCTCTTCAATACTCGACAACGTGAAGAAGCCCTTATGCTCTACGATATCCTGGAACACAGCAAGGACTGGAACACATTCGTCGGCAATGCTGCTTATTTTAGAAACCACATTAATGAAGGAGAGTTTGTGTATGCTTTGTATGCAGCAGTGACCCACTCTCCACTCACTCAAGACGTTGTGCTTCCACCACTTTACGAGGTCACCCCACACTTGTTCACTAACAGTGAAATTATCCAACAAGCTTACCGTGCCAAGATGACCCAGACGCCAGGTAAATTCAAGTCAGAATTTACTGGAAGCAAAAGGAACCCAGAGCAACGAGTGGCTTACTTCGGTGAAGATATCGGCATGAACACCCACCACGTTATTTGGCATTTGGAGTTCCCATTCTGGTGGAACGATGCCAAAGAAGGTCACCATCTGGACCGCAAGGGCGAGAACTTCTTCTGGGTACATCACCAGCTCACCGTCCGCTTCGACGCCGAAAGGGTGTCCAACTACTTGAGTCCAGTGGAAGAACTTCACTGGGAGAAACCTATTAAGGAAGGTTTCGCTCCTCATGCAACTTACAAGTATGGTGGATACTTCCCCTCTCGTCCGGACAATATCCACTTCCAGGACGTCGAAGGTGTAGCTCATGTTCGCGACATGCTCATTCTTGAGAGTCGTGTTCGTGACGCCATTGCCCATGGCTTTGTCACTGCCAAGGATGGATCTCTCATTGACATCAACAACGCACGTGGCATTGACGTTCTAGGTGATATAATCGAGTCTTCTATGTACAGTCCTAACGCTGAGTACTACGGTGCCCTCCACAACACAGCTCACATTGTGCTTGGTCGCCAGGGAGACCCTCAAGGAAAGTACGACCTTCCTCCAGGCGTCCTGGAACACTTTGAAACTGCCACCCGCGACCCTGCGTTTTTTAGGTTGCACAAATATATGGATAATATATTCAGGGAACATAAGGATAGTCTCACGCCATACACTAAGGAGGAGTTAGAGTTTAGTGGTGTTGCTATTGACAATATTGCTATTGACGGACCCGTTGAAACGTATTTTGAAGATTATGAATACAGCTTGCTTACTGCTGTTGACGACACGGTCGAAATTGATGATGTAGACATATCAACAACTGTGTCACGTCTGAACCACAGGGACTTTTCCTTCAAAATTGACGTCACCAACAATCATGAAGAAGAAGTTCTGGCAACAGTGCGCATCTTCGCCTGGCCCCACCGTGACAACAATGGTATTGTCTTCCCATTCAACGAGGGACGTTGGAGAGCCATCGAGCTGGACAGGTTCTGGACCAAATGTAAGTTTCGTTTAACCTTTTCTTGCTTTGGCAGGTGAATATGTTGCCAGCGAGATTGAACGATATAGCGTTAAATATGTTCATTGACTTAAAATTGTGCTTCAAAAACAATTCTAAACTTTAATAATCTATTAATAGTAAGCCGATGCATTACTGTTATATGTATTATTTTTAATACATCATTTTTATCCAATAGATCTAATGCATATAACCCTTATGTCCGAACAGTGAGACCTGGAGTGAACCACATCGTGCGCAAGGCTAAGGACTCGTCAGTGACTGTCCCCGACGTGCCCAGTTTCCAGACCCTGATACAGAAGACTGACGAGGCGCTCGCCTCAGGCAGCGAGCTCGACCTTCATCAGTATGAGAGTGCCCTTGGACTGCCCAACAGGTTCCTGCTGCCCAAGGGTAATTCTAATGGTATGGAGTTCGACCTGGTGGTGGCTGTGACCGACGGCGAGGCTGACGCTGCTGTAGATGATCTACACACAAACACCAAATTCAACCACTATGGCTACCGAGGAGTGTATCCCGATCACCGACCACACGGCTACCCCCTGGACCGTCGTGTTGACGATGAACGCATCTTCCACGATATCCCCAACTTCAAAGAGACAATTATCAAGATCTTCAATCGTCACTAAACTTTAACAAATTTCAGTTTATACATACAATAATTAAATTTTGGAACATTATATGTTTTAGTTTCATTCACAAATACTTGACAATTAACATAATGAGATGAAAGTTGACTGATTGCAATCAGTATGATTTTATGATTTATTTTATGCACACACTCGGGATTGTTTATCATCGAGATAATATATATATATATATATATATTTAAATATATATATATATATATATATATATATATATATATATATATATATATATACATACATATATATATATATATATATATATATATATATATATATATATATATATATATATATATATATATATATATATATATATATATATATATATATATATATATATCAGAGCTCAGTGTCCCCACGTGTCGGCATGGCGACTGGCCAGTCGACAACTCGACTAACAACGCGCCGAGTAGACATATATCTAGTTATTTTTTTTCTCTGTAGTAATTACTGCAGGATTGTCTTTTGCTATACTGTGAGTGGGAGCACAGTAGCAGACATGGTCGTCTGTTGCTATACTGCGAGTGAGAGCACAGTAGCAGACACGTAATTGTTTGCTGGAAAACTGCTCGTGAGCCAATAAAGTTATCAGTGTTGCCAAGGAGATTTTATGATCTATCCATCATCTCATTTAGTGATGAGGCGAAGACAATCAGGGTACACCATTGAGTACCACTCAGTGCGCACTCACACACAATGTACTACTCTTAATGGTACCTTGTGTGGGAGTGTAATTCATGCGCGCCAGCGAGGGGGCGAGATTCCTTGCTACAAGCGTGGGGGGGGGGGGGGTGGATAAGCGAGATGGGAAACTGGTTTCAAATGCATGATGCTGGAACTTGCGAGTCTTGGAGAATGTGATCTCTTCTGCACCGAATTTGAATAATCACTTGTCCTCGAGAGACCTTCTTTGAAGTCTCTACAGGACCTGTGATCAACAAGGATTAAGTCTGGAGAAAACCTCACCATCTTACTTGTAACAGTGGAGGTGTAGATCAATATTTTATCATTGTGTGTAAGGGTCTGCCGGAGAATATGAATAACGACCAAGGAACAGAAGCAGATGAACAAATCCACAAGGGCCTTGATGAGGGTTCGAACTTACGTACGGGATGTTCCCAGACGTGCACTTAGTCATCCCTTGTGGACTTGTTCATTTGATATTTCAGGCTGTTGTGATTTCTGTGTGTAGAGAACTGAAGCAGGTTTCCACTGAATAAACGAACGCTCCGACTAGGTTGACTATCATCATAGTGAGCTGTTCAATTAGGCAGTTTGCATCTTCATTATTGGAGAGTGTAGGAAGCTAGGATGACAGGTGTGCAGTGAGTGTAGTGTTCTGTGATAGGCGTGTAGTGAGTGTAGGGTTCTGTGATGACAGGTGTGCAGTGAGTATAGGGTTCTGTGATGACAGGTGTGCAGTGAGTGTAGGGTTCTGTGATGACAGGTGTGCAGTGAGTGTGGGGTGCTGTGATGACAGGTGTGCAGTGAGTGTTGGGAGCTCGGATGACAGGTGTGTAGTGAGTGTAGGGTTCTGTGATGACAGGTGTGCAGTGAGTGTTGGGAGCTGTGATGACAGGTGTGTGAAGTGAGTGTGGGGTGCTGTGATGACAGGTGTGCAGTGAGTGTTGGGAGCTGTGATGACAGGTGCGTAGTGAGTATTGGGTTCTGTGATGACAGGTGTGTAGTGTGTGTAGAGTTCTGTGATGACAGGTGTGTAGTGAGTATAGGGTGCTAGGATGACAGGTGTGCAGTGAGTGTTGGGTGCTGGGATGACAGGTGTGCGGTGAGTGTTGGGTGCTAGGATGACAGGTGTGGAGAGTAACACTTTAGTCGGTCGGAACGTAAAATAGAGGCCAGGACATTACAGTATTGAGCACGATAAAGTGAAGTAGCGGCGAAAGTCGCGATTTTTGCCCGCCAGCTGCGAAAATCGCATGGTTTTTGGCCTGTAGCGGCGAAAATCGCGCGGTTTTTGGCCGCCAGCTGCAAAAATCGCATAGTTTCTGGTCGCTAGCGGCAAAAATCGCTCTATTTTTGGCCGGTAGCGGCGAAAATCGCCCGATTTTTGGCCGCTAGCGGCAAAAATCGCTCGGTTTTTGACCGCTAGCGGCGAAAATCGCGCTATTTTTGGCCGGTAGCAGCGAAAATCGCGATTTTTGCCCGCCAGCTGCGAAAATCGCATGGTTTTTGGCCGGTAGCGGCGAAAATCGCGCGTTTTTTGGCCGGTAGCGGCGAAATTCGCGCTAATTTTGGCTTGTAGCGGCGAAAATCGCGATTTTTGCCGCCAGCTGCGAAAATCGCATGGTTTTTGGCCGGTAGCGGCGAAAATCGAGCGGTTTTTGGCCAGTAGCGGCGAAAATCGCGCTATTTTTGGCCGGTAGCGGCGAAAATCGCGATTTTTGCCCGCCAGCTGCGAAAATCGCATGGTTTTTGGCTGGTAGCGGCGAAAATCGCGCGGTTTTTGGCCGGTAGCGGCGAAAATCGCGCTATTTATGGCTGGTAGCGGCGAAAATCGCGATTTTTGCCCGCCAGCTGCGAAAATCGCATAGTTTTTGGCCGGAAGCGGCGAAAATCGAGCGGTTTTTGGCCAGTACCGGCGAAAATCGCGCTATTTTTGGCCGGTAGCGGCGAAAATCGCGATTTTTGCCCGCCAGCTGCGAAAATCGCATGGTTTTTGCGCAAAATAGCGCGGTTTTCGGCCGTTAGCGGCAAAAATCGCGCTATTTTTCGCCGCTAGCGGCGAAAATCGCGCGGTGTTTGGCCGGTAGCGGCGAAAATCGCGCTATTTTTGGCCGGTAGCGGGGAAAATCGCGATTTTTGCCCGCCAGCTGCGAAAATCGAATGGTTTTAGGCCGGTACCGGCGAAAATCAAGCGGTTTTTGGCCAGTAGCGGCGAAAATCGCGCTATTTTTGGCAGAGAGCGGCGAAAATCGCGATTTTTGCCCGCCAGCTGCGAAAATCGCATGGTTTTTGGCCGTTAGCGGCGAAAATCGCGCGGTTTTTGGCCGGTAGCGGCGAAAATCGCGCTATTTTTGGCCGGTAGCAGCGAAAATCGCGATTTTTGCCCGCCAGCTGCGAAAATCGCATGGTTTTTGCGCAAAATAGCGCGGTTTTCGGCCGTTAGCGGCAAAAATCGCACTATTTTTGGCCGGTAGCGGCAAAAATCGCACGGTTTTTGGCCGCTAGCGGCGAAAATCGCATGGTTTTTGCCCTGTAGCGGCGAAAATTGCGCGGTTTTCGGCCGGTAGCGGCGAAAATCGCGCTATTTTTGGCCGGTAGCGGGGAAAATCCCAATTTTTGCCCGTCAGCTACGAAAATCGCATGGTTTTTGGCTGATAGCGTCGAAAATCGCGCGGTTTTTGGCCGGTAGCGGCGAAAATCGCGCTATTTTTGGCTGGTAGCGGCGAAAATCGCGATTTTTTCCCGCCAGCTGCGAAAATCGCATGGTTTTTGGCCGGTAGCGGCGAAAATCGAGCGGTTTTTGGCCAGTAGCGGCGAAAATCGCGCTATTTTTGGCCGGTAGCGGCGAAAATTGCGATTTTTGCCCGCCAGCTGCAAAAATCGCATGGTTTTTGCGGAAAATAGCGCGGTTTTCGGCCGTTAGCGGCAAAAATAGCCCGATTTTTGGCCGCTAGCGGCAAAAATCGCACGGTTTTTGGCCGCTAGCGGCGAAAATCGCATGGTTTTTGCCCTGTAGCGGCAAAAATTGCGCGGTTTTCGGCCGGTAGCGGCGAAAATCGCGCTATTTTTGGCCGGTAGCGGCGAAAATCGCGATTTTTGCCCGCCAGCTGCGAAAATCGCATGGTTTTTGCGCAAAATAGCGCGCTTTTCGGCCGTAAGCGGCAAAAATAGCCCGATTTTTGGTCGCTAGCGGCGAAAATCGCGCGATTTTTGGCCGGTAGCGGCGAAAATCGCGCTATTTTTGGCCAGTAGCGGCGAAAATCGCGATTTTTGCCCGCCAGCTGCGAAAATCGCATGGTTTTTGGCCGGTAGCGGCGAAAATCGCGCGGTTTTTGGCCGGTAGCGGCGAAAATTGCACTATTTTTGGCCGGTAGCGGCGAAAGTCGCGATTTTTGCCCGCCAGCTGCGAAAATCGCATGGTTTTTGGCCTGTAGCGGCGAAAATCGCGCGGTTTTTGGCCGCTAGCTGCAAAAATCGCATAGTTTCTGGTCGCTAGGCGCGAAAATCGCGCTATTTTTGGCCGGTAATGGCAAAAATCGCGATTTTTGCCCGCCAGCAGCGAAAATCGCACGGTTTTTGGCCGCTAGCGGCGAAAATCGAGCTATTTTTGGCCGG
The DNA here is from genome assembly GCF_040958095.1 of Procambarus clarkii. Lineage (NCBI taxonomy): Eukaryota > Metazoa > Arthropoda > Malacostraca > Decapoda > Cambaridae > Procambarus > Procambarus clarkii. The sequence goes on along the minus strand of NC_091238.1, from coordinate 2,853,243 downwards.
TAGCGGCGAAAATCGCCCGATTTTTGGCCGCTAGCGGCAAAAATCGCACGGTTTTTGACCGCTAGCGGCGAAAATCGCGCTATTTTTGGCCGGTAGCAGCGAAAATCGCGATTTTTGCCCGCCAGCTGCGAAAATCGCATAGTTTTTGGCCGGAAGCGGCGAAAATCGAGCGGTTTTTGGCCAGTAGCGGCGAAAATCGCGCTATTTTTGGCCGGTGGCGGCGAAAATCGCGATTTTTGCCCGCCAGCTGCGAAAATCGCATGGTTTTTGGCCGGTAGCGGCGAAAATCGCGCGGTTTTTGGCCAGTAGCGGCGAAAATCGCGCTATTTTTGGCCGGTAGCGGCGAAAATCGCGATTTTTGCCCGCCAGCTGCGAAAATCGCATGGTTTTTGCGCAAAATAGCGCGGTTTTCGGCCGTTAGCGGCAAAAATCGCGCTATTTTTGGCCGCTAGCGGCGAAAATCGCGCGTTTTTTGGCCGGTAGCGGCGACAATCGCGCTATTTTTGGCCGGTAGCGGGGAAAATCGCGATTTTTGCCCGCGAGCTGCGAAAATCGCATGGTTTTTGGCCGGTACTGGCGAAAATCAAGCGGTTTTTGGCCAGTAGCGGTGAAAATCGCGCTATTTTTGGCAGGTAGCGGCGAAAATCGCGATTTTTGCCCGCCAGCTGCGAAAATCGCATGGTTTTTGGCCGTTAGCGGCGAAAATCGCGCGGTTTTTGGCCGGTAGCGGCAAAAATCGCGCTATTTTTGGCAGAGAGCGGCGAAAATCGCGATATTTGCCCGCCAGCTGCGAAAATCGCATGGTTTTTGGCCGGAAGCGGCGAAAATCGAGCGGTTTTTGGCCAGTACCGGCGAAAATCGCGCTATTTTTGGCCGGTAGCGGCGAAAATCGCGATTTTTGCCCGCCAGCTGCGAAAATCAAATGGTTTTTGGCCGGTACCGGCGAAAATCGCGCGGTGTTTGGCCGCTAGCGGCGAAAATCGCGCTATTTTTGGCCGGTAGCGGCGAAAATCGCGATTTTTGCACCGCCAGCGGCGAAAATCGCACGGTTTTTGGCCGCTAGCGGCGAAAATCGAGCTATTTTTGGCCGGTAGCGGCGAAAATCGCCCGATTTTTGGCCGCTAGCGGCAAAAATCGCACGGTTTTTGACCGCTAGCGGCGAAAATCGCGATATTTTTGGCCGGTAGCAGCGAAAATCGCGATTTTTGCACCGCCAGCGGCGAAAATCGCATGGTTTTTGCCCTGTAGCGGCGAAAATCGCGCGGTTTTTGGCCGGTAGCGGCGAAAATCGCGCTATTTTTGGCCGGTAGCGGAGAAAATCGCGATTTTTGCCCGCCAGCTGCAAAAATCGCATGGTTTTTGCGCAAAATAGCGCGGTTTTCGGCCGGAAGCGGCAAAAATAGCCCGATTTTTGGTCGCTAGCGGCGAAAATCGCGCTATTTTTGGCCGGTAGCGCGGAAAATCGCGATTTTTGCCCTCCAGCTGCGAAAATCGCATGGTTTTTGGCCGGTAGCGGCGAAAATCGCGCTATTTTTGGCCGTTAGCGGAAAAATCGCGATTTTTGCCCGCCAGCTGCGAAAATCAAATGGTTTTTGGCCGGTACCGGCGAAAATCAAGCGGTTTTTGGCCAGTAGCGGCGAAAATCGCGCTATTTTTGGCAGAGAGCGGCGAAAATCGCGATTTTTGCCCGCCAGCTGCGAAAATCGCATGGTTTTTGGCCGTTAGCGGCGAAAATCGCGCGGTTTTTGGCCAGTAGCGGCGAAAATCGCGCTATTTTTGGCCGCTAGCAGCGAAAATCGCGATTTTTGCCCGCCAGCTGCGAAAATCGCATGGTTTTTGCGCAAAATAGCGCGGTTTTTGGCCGTTAGCGGCAAAAATCGCGCTATTTTTGGCCGCTAGCGGCGAAAACCGCGCGGTTTTTGGCCGGTAGCGGCGAAAATCGCGCTATTTTTGGCCGGTAGCGGGGAAATTCGCAATTTTTGCCCGCCAGCTACGAAAATCGCATGGTTTTTAGCTGGTAGCGGCGAAAATCGCGCGGTTTTTGGCCGGTAGCGGCGAAAATCGCGCTATTTTTGGCAGGTAGCGGCGAAAATCGCGATTTTTTCCCGCCAGCTGCGAAAATCGCATGGTTTTTGGTCGGTAGCGGCGAAAATCGAGCGGTTTTTGGCCAGTAGCGGCGAAAATCGCGCTATTTTTGGCCGGTAGCGGCGAAAATTGCGATTTTTGCCCGCCAGCTGCAAAAATCGCATGGTTTTTGCCCTGTAGCGGCGAAAATCGCGCGGTTTTTGGCCGGTAGCAGCGAAAATCGCGCTATTTTTGGCCGGTAGCGGCGAAAATCGCGATTTTTGCCCGCCAGCTGCAAAAATCGCATGGTTTTTGCGCAAAATAGCGCGGTTTTCGGCCGTAAGCGGCAAAAATGGCCCGATTTTTGGCCGCTAGCGGCGAGAATCGTGCGATTTTTGGCCGGTAGCGGCAAAAATCGCGATTTTTGCACCGCCAACTGTGAAAATCGCGCGGTTTTTGGCCGGTAGCGGCGAAAATCGCGCTATTTTTGGCCGGTAGCGCGGAAAATCGCGACTTTTGCCCGCCAGCGGCGAAAATCGCATGGTTTTTGGCCGGTAGCGGCGAAAATCGAGCGGTTTTTGGCCGGTAGCGGCGAAAATCGCGCTATTTTTGGCCGGTAGCGGCGAAAACCGTGATTTTTGCCCGCCAGCTGCGAAAATCGCATGGTTTTTGCGCAAAATAGCGAGGTTCTCGGCCGTAAGCGGAAAAAATAGCCCGATTTTTGGCCGCTAGCGGCAAAAATCGCACGGTTTTTGGCCGCTAGCTGCAAAAATCGCATAATTTCTGGTCGCTAGGCGCGAAAATCGCGGTATTTTTGGCCGGTAATGGCAAAAATCGCGATTTTTGCCCGCCAGCGGCGAAAATCGCACGGTTTTTTGCCGCTAGCGGCGAAAATCGAGCTAATTTTGGCCGGTAGCGGCGAAAATCGCCCGATTTTTGGCCGCTAGCGGCAAAAATCGCACGGTTTTTGACCGCTAGCGGCGAAAATCGCGATATTTTTGGCCGGTAGCAGCGAAAATCGCGATTTTTGCCCGCCAGCTGCGAAAATCGCATAGTTTTTGGCCGGAAGCGGCGAAAATCGAGCGGTTTTTGGCCAGTAGCGGCGAAAATCGCGCTATTTTTGGCCAGTAGCGGCGAAAATCGCGATTTTTGCCCGCCAGCTGCGAAAATCGCATGGTTTTTGGCCGGTAGCGGCGAAAATCGCGCGGTTTTTGGCCGGTAGCGGCGAAAATTGCGCTATTTTTGGCCGGTAGAGGCGAAAGTCGCGATTTTTGCCCGCCAGCTGCGAAAATCGCATGGTTTTTGCGCAAAATAGCGCGGTTTTCGGCCGTTAGCGCTAAAAATCGCGCTATTTTTGGCCGCTAGCGGCGAAAATCGCGCGTTTTTTGGCCGGTAGCGGCGACAATCGCGCTATTTTTGGCCGGTAGCGGGGAAAATCGCGATTTTTGCCCGCGAGCTGCGAAAATCGCATGGTTTTTGGCCGGTACCGGCGAAAATCAAGCGGTTTTTGGCCAGTAGCGGCGAAAATCGCGCTATTTTTGGCAGGTAGCGGCGAAAATCGCGATTTTTGCCCGCCAGCTGCGAAAATCGCATGGTTTTTGGCCGGTACCGGCGAAAATCGCGCGGTTTTTGGCCGGTAGCGGCAAAAACCGCGCTATTTTTGACCGGTAGCAGCTCAAATCGCGATTTTTGCCCGCCAGCTGAGAAAATCGCATAGTTTTTGCGCAAAATAGCGCGGTTTTCGGCCGTTAGCGGCAAAAATCGCGCTATTTTTGGCCGCCAGCGGCGAAAATCGCGATTTTTGCCCGCCAGCTGCGAAAATCGCATGGTTTTTGGCCGGTAGCGGCGAAAATCGCGCGGTTTTTGGCCGGTAGCGGCGAAAATTGCGCTATTTTTGGCCGGTAGAGGCGAAAGTCGCGATTTTTGCCCGCCAGCTGCGAAAATCGCATGGTTTTTGCGCAAAATAGCGCGGTTTTCGGCCGTTAGCGCTAAAAATCGCGCTATTTTTGGCCGCTAGCGGCGAAAATCGCGCGTTTTTTGTCCGGAGGCGGCGACAATCGCGCTATTTTTGGCCGGTAGCGGGGAAAATCGCGATTTTTGCCCGCGAGCTGCGAAAATCGCATGGTTTTTGGCCGGTACCGGCGAAAATCAAGCGGTTTTTGGCCAGTAGCGGCGAAAATCGCGCTATTTTTGGCAGGTAGCGGCGAAAATCGCGATTTTTGCCCGCCAGCTGCGAAAATCGCATGGTTTTTGGCCGGTACCGGCGAAAATCGCGCGGTTTTTGGCCGGTAGCGGCAAAAACCGCGCTATTTTTGACCGGTAGCAGCTCAAATCGCGATTTTTGCCCGCCAGCTGAGAAAATCGCATAGTTTTTGCGCAAAATAGCGCGGTTTTCGGCCGTTAGCGGCAAAAATCGCGCTATTTTTGGCCGCCAGCGGCGAAAATCGCGCGGTTTTTGGCCGGTAGCGGCGAAAATCGCGCTATTTTTGGCCGGTAGCGGGGAAAATTGCAATTTTTGCCCGCCAGCTACGAAAATCGCATAGTTTTTGGCTGGTAGCGGAGAAAATCGCGCGGTTTTTGGCCGGTAGCGGCGAAAATCGCGCTATTTATGGCTGGTAGCGGTGAAAATCGCGATTTTTTCCCGCCAGCTGCGAAAATCGCATGGTTTTTGGCCGGTAGCGGCGAAAATCGAGCGGTTTTTGGCCAGTAGCGGCGAAAATCGCGCTATTTTTGGCCGGTAGCGGCGAAAATTGCGATTTTTGCCCGCCAGCTGCAAAAATCGCATGGTTTTTGCGCAAAATAGCGCGGTTTTCGGCCGTTAGCGGCAAAAATAGCCCGATTTTTGGCCGCTAGCGGCAAAAATCGCACGGTTTTTGACCGCTAGCGGCGAAAATCGCGATATTTTTGGCCGGTAGCAGCGAAAATCGCGATTTTTGCCCGAAAGCTGCGAAAATCGCATAGTTTTTGGCCGGAAGCGGCGAAAATCGAGCGGTTTTTGGCCAGTAGCGGCGAAAATCGCGCTATTTTTGGTCGGTGGCGGCGAAAATCGCGATTTTTGCCCGCCAGCTGCGAAAATCGCATGGTTTTTGGCCGGTAGCGGCGAAAATCGCGCGGTTTTTGGCCAGTAGCGGCGAAAATCGCGCTATTTTTGGCCGGTAGCGGCGAAAATCGCGATTTTTGCCCGCCAGCTGCGAAAATCGCATGGTTTTTGCGCAAAATAGCGCGGTTTTCGGCCGTTAGCGGCAAAAATCGCGCTATTTTTGGCCGCTAGCGGCGAAAATCGCGCGTTTTTTGGCCGGTAGCGGCGACAATCGCGCTATTTTTGGCCGGTAGCGGGGAAAATCGCGATTTTTGCCCGCGAGCTGCGAAAATCGCATGGTTTTTGGCCGGTACCGGCGAAAATCAAGCGGTTTTTGGCCAGTAGCGGCGAAAATCGCGCTATTTTTGGCAGGTAGCGGCGAAAATCGCGATTTTTGCCCGCCAGCTGCGAAAATCGCATGGTTTTTGGCCGTTAGCGGCGAAAATTGCGCGGTTTTTGGCCGGTAGCGGCAAAAATCGCGCTATTTTTGACCGGTAGCAGCTCAAATCGCGATTTTTGCCCGCCAGCTGCGAAAATCGCATGGTTTTTGCGCAAAATAGCGCGGCTTTCGGCCGTTAGCTGCAAAAATCGCGCTATTTTTGGCCGCTAGCGGCGAAAATCGCGCGGTTTTTGGCCGGTAGCGGCGAAATTCGCGCTATTTTTGGCCGGTAGCGGGGAAAATCGCGATTTTTACCCGCCAGCTGCGAAAATCAAATGGTTTTTGGCCGGTACCGGCGAAAATCAAGCGGTTTTTGGCCAGCAACGGCGAAAAACGCGCTATTTTTGGCAGTGAGCGGCGAAAATCGCGATTTTTGCCCGCCAGCTGCGAAAATCGCATGGTTTTTGCGCAAAATAGCGCGGTTTTCGGCCTTTAGCGGCAAAAATCGCGCTATTTTTGGCTGCTAGCGGCGAAAATCGCGCGGTGTTTGGCCGCTAGCGGCGAAAATCGCGCTATTTTTGGCCGGTAGCGGCGAAAATCGCGATTTTTGCACCGCCAGTGGCGAAAATCGCACGGTTTTTGGCCGCTAGCGGCGAAAATCGAGCTATTTTTGGCCGGTAGCGGCGAAAATCGCCCGATTTTTGGCCGCTAGCGGCAAAAATCGCACGGTTTTTGACCGCTAGCGGCGAAAATCGCGATTTTTGCACCGCCAGCGGGAAAAATCGCATGGTTTTTGCCCTGTAGCGGCGAAAATCGCGCGGTTTTTGGCCGGTAGCGGCGAAAATCGCGCTATTTTTGGCCAGTAGCGGCGAAAATCGCGATTTTTGCCCGCCAGCTGCGAAAATCGCATGGTTTTTGCGCAAAATAGCGCGGTTTTCGGCCGTAAGCGGTAAAAATAGCCCGATTTTTGGTCGCTAGCGGCGAAAATCGCGCGATTTTTGGCCGGTAGCGGCGAAAATCGCGCTGTTTTTGGCCAGTAGCGGCGAAAATCGCGATTTTTGCCCGCCAGCTGCGAAAATCGCATGGCTTTTGGCCGGTAACTGCGAAAATCGAGCGGTTTTTGGCCGGTAGCGGCGAAAATCGCGCTATTTTTGGCCGGTAGCGGCGAAAATCGCGATTTTTGCCCGCCAGCTGCGAAAATCGCATGGTTTTTGCGCAAAATAGCGCGGTTTTCGGCCGTAAGCGGCAAAAATAGCCCGATTTTTGGCCGCTAGCGGCAAAAATCGCACGGTTTTTGGCCGCTAGCGGCGAAAATCGCGCTGTTTTTGGCCAGTAGCGGCGAAAATCGCGCGGTTTTTGGCCGGTAGCGGCGAAAATTGCGCTATTTTTGGCCGGTAGCGGCGAAAGTCGCGATTTTTGCCCGCCAGCTGCGAAAATCGCATGGTTTTTGGCCTGTAGCGGCGAAAATCGCGCGGTTTTTGGCAGCTAGCTGCAAAAATCGCATAGTTTCTGGTCGCTAGGCGCGAAAATCGCGCTATTTTTGGCCAGTAATGGCAAAAATCGCGATTTTTGCCCGCCAGCGGCGAAAATCGCATGGTTTTTGCGCAAAATAGCGCGGTTTTCGGCCGTAAGCGGAAAAAATAGCCCGATTTTTGGCCGCTAGCGGCAAAAATCGCACGGTTTTTGGCCGCTAGCTGCAAAAATCGCATAATTTCTGGTCGCTAGGCGCGAAAATCGCGGTATTTTTGGCCGGTAATGGCAAAAATCGCGATTTTTGCCCGCCAGCGGCGAAAATCGCACGGTTTTTTTGCCGCTAGCGGCGAAAATCGAGCTAATTTTGGCCGGTAGCGGCGAAAATCGCCCGATTTTTGGCCGCTAGCGGCCAAAATCGCACGGTTTTTGACCGCTAGCGGCGAAAATCGCGATATTTTTGGCCGGTAGCAGCGAAAATCGCGATTTTTGCCCGCCAGCTGCGAAAATCGCATAGTTTTTGGCCGGAAGCGGCGAAAATCGAGCGGTTTTTGGCCAGTAGCGGCGAAAATCGCGCTATTTTTGGCCAGTAGCGGCGAAAATCGCGATTTTTGCCCGCCAGCTGCGAAAATCGCATGGTTTTTGGCCGGTAGCGGCGAAAATCGCGCGGTTTTTGGCCGGTAGCGGCGAAAATTGCGCTATTTTTGGCCGGTAGAGGCGAAAGTCGCGATTTTTGCCCGCCAGCTGCGAAAATCGCATGGTTTTTGCGCAAAATAGCGCGGTTTTCGGCCGTTAGCGCTAAAAATCGCGCTATTTTTGGCCGCTAGCGGCGAAAATCGCGCGTTTTTTGTCCGGAGGCGGCGACAATCGCGCTATTTTTGGCCGGTAGCGGGGAAAATCGCGATTTTTGCCCGCGAGCTGCGAAAATCGCATGGTTTTTGGCCGGTACCGGCGAAAATCAAGCGGTTTTTGGCCAGTAGCGGCGAAAATCGCGCTATTTTTGGCAGGTAGCGGCGAAAATCGCGATTTTTGCCCGCCAGCTGCGAAAATCGCATGGTTTTTGGCCGGTACCGGCGAAAATCGCGCGGTTTTTGGCCGGTAGCGGCAAAAACCGCGCTATTTTTGACCGGTAGCAGCTCAAATCGCGATTTTTGCCCGCCAGCTGAGAAAATCGCATAGTTTTTGCGCAAAATAGCGCGGTTTTCGGCCGTTAGCGGCAAAAATCGCGCTATTTTTGGCCGCCAGCGGCGAAAATCGCGCGGTTTTTGGCGGGTAGCGGCGAAAATCGCGCTATTTTTGGCCGGTAGCGGGGAAAATTGCAATTTTTGCCCGCCAGCTACGAAAATCGCATAGTTTTTGGCTGGTAGCGGAGAAAATCGCGCGGTTTTTTGCCGGTAGCGGCGAAAATCGCGCTATTTATGGCTGGTAGCGGTGAAAATCGCGATTTTTTCCCGCCAGCTGCGAAAATCGCATGGTTTTTGGCCGGTAGCGGCGAAAATCGAGCGGTTTTTGGCCAGTAGCGGCGAAAATCGCGCTATTTTTGGCCGGTAGCGGCGAAAATTGCGGTTTTTGCCCGCCAGCTGCAAAAATCGCATGGTTTTTGCGCAAAATAGCGCGGTTTTCGGCCGTTAGCGGCAAAAATAGCCCGATTTTTGGCCGCTAGCGGCAAAAATCGCACGGTTTTTGACCGCTAGCGGCGAAAATCGCGATATTTTTGGCCGGTAGCAGCGAAAATCGCGATTTTTGCCCGAAAGCTGCGAAAATCGCATAGTTTTTGGCCGGAAGCGGCGAAAATCGAGCGGTTTTTGGCCAGTAGCGGCGAAAATCGCGCTATTTTTGGTCGGTGGCGGCGAAAATCGCGATTTTTGCCCGCCAGCTGCGAAAATCGCATGGTTTTTGGCCGGTAGCGGCGAAAATCGCCCGGTTTTTGGCCAGTAGCGGCGAAAATCGCGCTATTTTTGGCCGGTAGCGGCGAAAATCGCGATTTTTGCCCGCCAGCTGCGAAAATCGCATGGTTTTTGCGCAAAATAGCGCGGTTTTCGGCCGTTAGCGGCAAAAATCGCGCTATTTTTGGCCGCTAGCGGCGAAAATCGCGCGTTTTTTGGCCGGTAGCGGCGACAATCGCGCTATTTTTGGCCGGTAGCGGGGAAAATCGCGATTTTTGCCCGCGAGCTGCGAAAATCGCATGGTTTTTGGCCGGTACCGGCGAAAATCAAGCGGTTTTTGGCCAGTAGCGGCGAAAATCGCGCTATTTTTGGCAGGTAGCGGCGAAAATCGCGATTTTTGCCCGCCAGCTGCGAAAATCGCATGGTTTTTGGCCGTTAGCGGCGAAAATTGCGCGGTTTTTGGCCGGTAGCGGCAAAAATCGCGCTATTTTTGACCGGTAGCAGCTCAAATCGCGATTTTTGCCCGCCAGCTGCGAAAATCGCATGGTTTTTGCGCAAAATAGCGCGGCTTTCGGCCGTTAGCTGCAAAAATCGCGCTATTTTTGGCCGCTAGCGGCGAAAATCGCGCGGTTTTTGGCCGGTAGCGGCGAAATTCGCGCTATTTTTGGCCGGTAGCGGGGAAAATCGCGATTTTTACCCGCCAGCTGCGAAAATCAAATGGTTTTTGGCCGGTACCGGCGAAAATCAAGCGGTTTTTGGCCAGCAACGGCGAAAAACGCGCTATTTTTGGCAGTGAGCGGCGAAAATCGCGATTTTTGCCCGCCAGCTGCGAAAATCGCATGGTTTTTGCGCAAAATAGCGCGGTTTTCGGCCTTTAGCGGCAAAAATCGCGCTATTTTTGGCTGCTAGCGGCGAAAATCGCGCGGTGTTTGGCCGCTAGCGGCGAAAATCGCGCTATTTTTGGCCGGTAGCGGCGAAAATCGCGATTTTTGCACCGCCAGTGGCGAAAATCGCACGGTTTTTGGCCGCTAGCGGCGAAAATCGAGCTATTTTTGGCCGGTAGCGGCGAAAATCGCCCGATTTTTGGCCGCTAGCGGCAAAAATCGCACGGTTTTTGACCGCTAGCGGCGAAAATCGCGATTTTTGCACCGCCAGCGGGGAAAATCGCATGGTTTTTGCCCTGTAGCGGCGAAAATCGCGCGGTTTTTGGCCGGTAGCGTCGAAAATCGCGCTATTTTTGGCCAGTAGCGGCGAAAATCGCGATTTTTGCCCGCCAGCTGCGAAAATCGCATGGTTTTTGCGCAAAATAGCGCGGTTTTCGGCCGTAAGCGGTAAAAATAGCCCGATTTTTGGTCGCTAGCGGCGAAAATCGCGCGATTTTTGGCCGGTAGCGGCGAAAATCGCGCTGTTTTTGGCCAGTAGCGGCGAAAATCGCGATTTTTGCCCGCCAGCTGCGAAAATCGCATGGCTTTTGGCCGGTAACTGCGAAAATCGAGCGGTTTTTGGCCGGTAGCGGCGAAAATCGCGCTATTTTTGGCCGGTAGCGGCGAAAATCGCGATTTTTGCCCGCCAGCTGCGAAAATCGCATGGTTTTTGCGCAAAATAGCGCGGTTTTCGGCCGTAAGCGGCAAAAATAGCCCGATTTTTGGCCGCTAGCGGCAAAAATCGCACGGTTTTTTGGCCGCTAGCGGCGAAAATCGCGCTGTTTTTGGCCAGTAGCGGCGAAAATCGCGCGGTTTTTGGCCGGTAGCGGCGAAAATTGCGCTATTTTTGGCCGGTAGCGGCGAAAGTCGCGATTTTTGCCCGCCAGCTGCGAAAATCGCATGGTTTTTTGGCCTGTAGCGGCGAAAATCGCGCGGTTTTTTGGCAGCTAGCTGCAAAAATCGCATAGTTTCTGGTCGCTAGGCGCGAAAATCGCGCTATTTTTGGGGTAA